>NW_027274843.1:0-79057 GCF_030028105.1 Mobula birostris
CTCGGCACTCTGTGATTTTTACTCTCTTCACTCTGCTCTCTGTGATATTTACTTTCTGCACTCTGATCCCCGTAACTTTTACTCTCCGCACTCTGATCTCTGTGATTTTTACTCTCTGCACTCTGATCTCTGTGATTTTTACTCACTGCACTCTGATCTCTGAGACTTCTACTCTCTGCACACAGATCTCTGTGATTTTTACTCTCTGCACTCTAATTTCTGTGATTTTCGCTCTCTGCACTCTGCGGTCTGTGATTTTTATTCTCTGCACTCTGTTCTCTGTGATATTTGCTCTCCGGACTCTGATCTCTGTGAGTTTTACCCTCTGCCCTCTGCTCTCTGTGATTTTTACACTCTGCCCTCAGCTCTGAGTGATTTTTACTCTCCGCACACTGTTCTCTGTGATGGTTACTCTCTGCACTCGGTTCTCGGTGATTTTTACAGACTGCACTCTGTTCTCTGTGATTTTTACTCTCTGCACTCTCATCTCTGTGATTTTTACTCTCTGCACTCTGATCTCTGAGACTTTTACTCTCTGCACTCCGTTCTCTGTGATTTTTATTCTCCGCTCTCTGCTCTCTCTGATTTTTAATCTCCGCAGTCTGCTCTCACTGATTTTTAATCTCAGCACTCTTCTTTCTCTGATTATTACTCTCTGCGCTCAGCTGTCTGTGATTTTCACTCTCTGCACTCGGCACTCTGTGATATTTACTCTCTGTACTCTGCTCTCTCTGATTTTTATTCTGTGCACTATGTTCTCTGTGTTTATTACTCTGTTCACTCTGTTCTCTGTGATTTTTGCTCTCCGCACTCTGTTCTCTGTGATGTTTGGTCTCCGCACTATGATCTCTGAGAGTTTTACTCTCTGCCCTCTGCTCTCTGTGATCTTTACTCTCTGCCCTCAGGTCTGTGTGATTTTTATTCTCTGCACTCTGTTCTCTGTGATGTTTGGTCTCCGCACTATGATCTCTGAGAGTTTTACTCTCTGCACTCTGCTCTCTGTGATCTTTACTCTCTGCCCTCAGGTCTGTGTGATTTTTACTCTCTGCACACTGTTCTCTGTGATGTTTACTCTCTGAACTCTGATCTCTGTGATATTTACTCTCCCTAGTCTGTTCTCTGTTATTTTTACTCTCTGCCCTCAGCTCTCTTTGATTTTTAATCTCCGCACTCTGCTCTCCGTGATTTTTACTAGCTGTACTCAGCTCTCTGTGATTTTTACTCTCTGCACCCTGCTCTCTGTGATTTTTAATCTCTGCACTATGCTCTCTGTGATTTGTACTCTCTGCACTCGGCACTCTGTGATTTTTACGCTCTGTACTCTGCTGTCTGTGATTTTTACTCTCCGCACACTGTTCTCTGTGATGGTTACGCTCTGCACTCTGATCTCTGTGATTTTTACTCTCTGCACTCTGATCTCTGAGACTTTTCCTCTCTGCACTCTGATCTCTGTGATTTTCACTCTCCGCACTCTGTTCTCTGTGATTTTTATTCTCCGCACTCTGTTCTCTGTGATTTCTACTCTCTGCACTCTATTCTCTGTGATTTTTATTCTCCGCACTCTGCTCCCTCGGATTTTTAATCTCTGGACTCAGCACTCTGTGATTTTTACTCTCTGCACTCTGCTCTTTGTGATTCCTACTCTCTGGACTCTGTTCTCTGTGATTTTTATCCTCTGGACTCTGCTGTCTCTGAGATTTTTATTCTCCTCACTCTACTCTCTGTGCTTCTTAACCTCTGCACTCATCTCTCTGTGATTTTCACTCTCTGCATTCTGTCTCTGTGATTTTTACTCTCTGCACTCTGCTCTCTGTGATTTCTACTCTCTGCACTCTGTTCTCTGTGATTTTTTCTCTCCGCACTGTGTTCTCTGTGATTTTTTCAGTCTGCTCTCAGTTCTCTGTCATTTTTACTCTCCGCACCCTGCTCTCTGTGATTTTTAATCACTGCACTATGCTCTTTGTTATTTTTACTCTCTGCACTCTGTTCTCTGTGATGTTTGCCCTCCGCACTATGATCTCTGAGAGTCTTACTCTCTGCCCTCTGCCCACTGTGATCTTTACTCTCTGTCCTCAGGTCTGTGTGATTTTTACTCTCTGCACTCTGTTCTCTGTGATGTTTACTCTCTGCACTCAGCTCTCAGAGATTCTTACTCTCTGCACTCTGATCTCAGGGATTTTTACTCTCTGCAATCTGTTCTCTGTGATTTTTACTCCCCGCACTGTGCTTTCTCTAATTTTTACTCTCTGCACTCTGTTCTCTGTGATTTTTACTCTCCGTACTGTGCTCTCTCTAATTTTTAATCTCCTCACTCTACTCTCTGTGATTTTTACTCTGGACACTCGGGACTCTGTGAATTTTACTCTCTGTACTCTGTTCTCTGTGATCTTTACTCACCGCAGTCTGCTGTCTGTGATTTTTACTCTCTGCACTCTATTCTCTGAGATTTTTACACTCTGCACTCTGTTTTCTGTCATTTGTACTATCTGCACTCTGCGCTCTGTGATTTTTACACTCTGCACTCTAATTTCTGTGATTTTTACACTCCACACTCTGCTTTCTGTGATTTTTACACTCCGCACTCTGCTTTCTGTGATTTTTACTCTGCCAATTCTGCTCTCTGTGGTTTTTACTCTCTGCTCTCTGATCTCTGAGACTTTTACTCTCTGAACACAGATCTCTGTGATTTTTACTCTCCGCACTCTGGTCTCTGTGATTTTTACTCTCTGTACTCTGCTCTCTGTGATTTCTACTCTCTGCACTCCGTTCTCTGTGATTTTTATTCTCCGCTCTCTGCTCTCTCTGAGATTTTTATTCTCCTCACTCTGCTCTCTGTGCTTCTTACCCTCTGCACTCATCTCTCTGTGATTTTCACTCTCTGCATTCTGTCTCTGTGATTTTTACTCTCTGCACTCTGCTCTCTGTGATTTCTACTCTCT
The DNA here is from genome assembly GCF_030028105.1 of Mobula birostris. Lineage (NCBI taxonomy): Eukaryota > Metazoa > Chordata > Chondrichthyes > Myliobatiformes > Myliobatidae > Mobula > Mobula birostris. The sequence goes on from NW_027274843.1 coordinate 2,940, forward strand.
GCACTCTGTTCTCTGTGATTTTTTCTCTCCGCACTGTGTTCTCTGTGATTTTTTCAGTCTGCTCTCAGTTCTCTGTCATTTTTACTCTCCGCACCCTGCTCTCTGTGATTTTTAATCACTGCACTATGCTCTTTGTTATTTTTACTCTCTGCACTCTGTTCTCTGTGATGTTTGCCCTCCGCACTATGATCTCTGAGAGTCTTACTCTCTGCCCTCTGCCCACTGTGATCTTTACTCTCTGTCCTCAGGTCTGTGTGATTTTTACTCTCTGCACTCTGTTCTCTGTGATGTTTACTCTCTGCACTCAGCTCTCAGAGATTCTTACTCTCTGCACTCTGATCTCTGGGATTTTCACTCTCTGCAATCTGTTCTCTGTGATTTTTACTCCCCGCACTGTGCTCTCTCTAATTTTTACTCTCTGCAATCTGTTCTCTGTGATTTTTACTCTCCGTACTGTGCTCTCTCTAATTTTTAATCTCCTCACTCTGCTCTCTGTGATTTTTACTCTGGACACTCGGGACTCTGTGAATTTTACTCTCTGTACTCTGTTCTCTGTGATCTTTACTCACCGCAGTCTGCTGTCTGTGATTTTTACTCTCTGCACTCTATTCTCTGAGATTTTTGCACTCTGCACTCTGTTTTCTGTCATTTGTACTATCTGCACTCTGCTCTCTGTGATTTTTACTCTCTGCACTCTGATCTCTGTAATTTTTACTCTCCGCACTCCGGTCTCTGTGATTTTTATTCTCTGGCCTCTGCTCTCTGTGAGTTTTATTATCAGCACTCCATTCTTAGAGATATTTACTCTCCGTACTCTGCCCTCTGAGACTTTTACTCTCTGCACTCTGCTCTCTGTGATTCCTACTCTCTGGACTCTGTTCTCTGTGATTTTTATTCTCCTCACTCTGCTCTCTGTGCTTCTTACTCTCTGCACTCAGCGCTCTGTGATTTTTACTCTCAGCACTCGGCACTCTGTGATTTTCACTCTCTTCATTCTGGTCTCTGTGATATTTACTCTCCGCACTGTGCTCTCTCTAATTTTTACTCTCTGTACTCTGCTCTCTGTGATTTTTACTCTCTGCACTCTGATTTATGTGATTTTCACTCTCTGCATTCTGTCTCTGTAATTTTTACTCTCTGCACACTGATCTCTGTGACTTTTACTCTCTGCACTCAGCGCTCTGTGATTTTTACTCCCTGCACATTTCTCTCTGTGATTTTTGCACTCCGCACTCTGCTTTCTGTGATTTTTACTCTGCCAATTCTGCTCTCTGTGGTTTTTACTCTCTGCTCTCTGATCTCTGTGATAATTACTCTGTGTACACTGTTTTCTGTGATTTTTACTCTCCCCAGTCTATTCTCTGAGATTTTTACACTCTGCACTCTGTTTTCTGTCATTTTTACTCTCTGCACTCTGCGCTCTGTGATTTTTACACTCTGCACTCTAATTTCTGTGATTTTCACACTCTGCACTGTGTTCTCTGTGATTTTTACTCTCCGCACTGTGCTCTCTGTAATTTTTACTTTCTGCACTCTGATCTCTCTGATTTTTACTCTCTGCACTCTGATCTCTGTAATTTTTACTCTCCGCACTCCGATCTCTGTGATTTTTATTCTCTGGTCTCTGCTCTCTGTGAGTTTTATTATCAGCACTCCATTCTTAGAGATTTTTACTCTCCGCACTCTGCCCTCTGAGATTTTTACTCTCTGCACTCTGTTCTCTGTGATTCCTACTCTCTGGACTCTGTTCTCTGTGATTTTTATTCTCTGGACTCTGCTCTCTCTGAGATTTTTATTCTCCTCACTCTGCTCTCTGTGCTTCTTACCCTCTGCACTCATCTCTCTGTGATTTTCACTCTCTGCATTCTGTCTCTGTGATTTTTACTCTCTGCACTCTGCTCTCTGTGATTTCTACTCTCTGCACTCTGTTCTATGTGATTTTTTCTCTCCGCACTGTGTTCTCTGTGATTTTTTCAGTCTGCTCTCAGTTCTCTGTCATTTTTACTCTCCGCACCCTGCTCTCTGTGATTTTTAATCACTGCACTATGCTCTTTGTTATTTTTACTCTCTGCACTCTGTTCTCTGTGATGTTTGCCCTCCGCACTATGATCTCTGAGAGTCTTACTCTCTGCCCTCTGCCCACTGTGATCTTTACTCTCTGTCCTCAGGTCTGTGTGATTTTTACTCTCTGCACTCTGTTCTCTGTGATGTTTACTCTCTGCACTCAGCTCTCAGAGATTCTTACTCTCTGCACTCTGATCTCTGGGATTTTTACTCTCTGCAATCTGTTCTCTGTGATTTTTACTCCCCGCACTGTGCTCTCTCTAATTTTTACTCTCTGCAATCTGTTCTCTGTGATTTTTACTCTCCGTACTGTGCTCTCTCTAATTTTTAATCTCCTCACTCTGCTCTCTGTGATTTTCACTCTGGACACTCGGGACTCTGTGAATTTTACTCTCTGTACTCTGTTCTCTGTGATCTTTACTCACCGCAGTCTGCTGTCTGTGATTTTTAATCTCTGCACTCTATTCTCTGAGATTTTTGCACTCTGCACTCTGTTTTCTGTCATTTGTACTATCTGCACTCTGCGCTCTGTGATTTTTACACTCTGCACTCTAATTTCTGTGATTTTTACACTCCGCACTCTGCATTCTGTGATTTTTACACTCCGCACTCTGCTTTCTGTGATTTTTACTCTGCCAATTCTGCTCTCTGTGGTTTTTACTCTCTGCTCTGTGATCTCTGAGACTGTTACTCTCTGAACACAGATCTCTGTGATTTTTACTCCCCGCACTCTGGCCTCTGTGATTTTTACTCTCTGTACTCTGCTCTCTGTGATTTCTACTCTCTGCACTCCGTTCTCTGTGACTTTTATTCTCCGCTCTCTGCTCTCTCTGATTTTTAATCTCCGCACTCTGCTCTCACTGATTTTTAATCTCCGCACTCTGATTTCTCTGATTATTACTCTCTGCACTCAGCTGTCTGTGATTTTCACTCTCTCCACTCGGCACTCTGTGATTTTTGCTCTCCGCACCCTGTTCTCTGTGATTTTTACTCTCTGCTCTCTGATCTCTGTGATATGTATTCTGTGTACACTGCTTTCAGTGATTTTTACTCTCCCCAGTCTGTTCTCTGTGATTTTTACTCTCCGCACTCTAATTTCTGTGATTTTCGCTCTCTGCACTCTGCGGTCTGTGATTTTTATTCTCTGCACTCTGTTCTCTGAGATGTTTGCTCTCTGGACTCTGATCTCTGTGAGTTTTACCCTCTGCCCTCTGCTCTCTGTGATTTTTACACTCTGCCCTCAGCTCTGTGTGATTTTTACTCTCCGCACACTGTTCTCTGTGATGGTTACTCTCAGCACTCTGTTCTCGGTGATTTTAACAGACTGCACTCTGTTCTCTGTGATTTTTACTCTCTGCACTCTGATCTCTGTGATTTTTACTCACTGCACTCTGATCTCTGAGACTTTTACTCTCTGCACACAGATCTCTGTGATTTTTACTCTCTGCACTCTAATTTCTGTGATCTTCGCTCTCTGAACTCTGCGGTCTGTGATTTTTATTCTCTGCACTCTGTTCTCTGTGATGTTTGGTCTCCGCACTATGATCTATGAGAGTTTTACTCTCTGCCCTCTGCTCTCTGTGATCTTTACTCTCTGCCCTCAGGTCTGTTTGATTTTTACTCTCTGCACTCTGTTCTCTGTGATGTTTGGTCTCCGCACTATGATCTCTGAGAGTTTTACTCTCTGCACTCTGCTCTCTGTGATCTTTACTCTCTGCCCTCAGGTCTGTGTGATTTTTTACTCTCTGCACTCTGTTCTCTGTGATGTTTACTCTCTGAAATCTGATCTCTGTGATATTTACTCTCCCTTGTCTGTTCTCTGTTATTTTTACTCTCTGTACTCAGTTCTCTGTGATTTTTACTCTCTGCACTAGGCACTCTGTGATTTTTACTCTCTGTACTCTGCTCTCTGTGATTTTTACTCTCTTCACTCTGCTCTCTGTGATTTTTACTCTCCGCACACTGTTCTCTGTGATTTTTACTCTCTGCACTCTGATCTCTGAGACTTTTCCTCTCTGCACTCTGATCTCTGCGATTTTCACTCTCCGCACTCAGTTCTCTGTGATTTTTATTCTCCGCACTCTGCTCTCTCTGATTTTTAATTTCTGCACTCAGCTCTCTGTGATTTTTACTCTCTGCACTCGGCACTCTGTGATTTTTACTCTCTTCACTCTGCTCTCTGTGATATTTACTTTCTGCACTCTGATCCCCGTAACTTTTACTCTCCGCACTCTGATCTCTGTGATTTTTACTCTCTGCACTCTGATCTCTGTGATTTTTACTCACTGCACTCTGATCTCTGAGACTTCTACTCTCTGCACACAGATCTCTGTGATTTTTACTCTCTGCACTCTAATTTCTGTGATTTTCGCTCTCTGCACTCTGCGGTCTGTGATTTTTATTCTCTGCACTCTGTTCTCTGTGATATTTGCTCTCCGGACTCTGATCTCTGTGAGTTTTACCCTCTGCCCTCTGCTCTCTGTGATTTTTACACTCTGCCCTCAGCTCTGAGTGATTTTTACTCTCCGCACACTGTTCTCTGTGATGGTTACTCTCTGCACTCGGTTCTCGGTGATTTTTACAGACTGCACTCTGTTCTCTGTGATTTTTACTCTCTGCACTCTCATCTCTGTGATTTTTACTCTCTGCACTCTGATCTCTGAGACTTTTACTCTCTGCACTCCGTTCTCTGTGATTTTTATTCTCCGCTCTCTGCTCTCTCTGATTTTTAATCTCCGCAGTCTGCTCTCACTGATTTTTAATCTCAGCACTCTTCTTTCTCTGATTATTACTCTCTGCGCTCAGCTGTCTGTGATTTTCACTCTCTGCACTCGGCACTCTGTGATATTTACTCTCTGTACTCTGCTCTCTCTGATTTTTATTCTGTGCACTATGTTCTCTGTGTTTATTACTCTGTTCACTCTGTTCTCTGTGATTTTTGCTCTCCGCACTCTGTTCTCTGTGATGTTTGGTCTCCGCACTATGATCTCTGAGAGTTTTACTCTCTGCCCTCTGCTCTCTGTGATCTTTACTCTCTGCCCTCAGGTCTGTGTGATTTTTATTCTCTGCACTCTGTTCTCTGTGATGTTTGGTCTCCGCACTATGATCTCTGAGAGTTTTACTCTCTGCACTCTGCTCTCTGTGATCTTTACTCTCTGCCCTCAGGTCTGTGTGATTTTTACTCTCTGCACACTGTTCTCTGTGATGTTTACTCTCTGAACTCTGATCTCTGTGATATTTACTCTCCCTAGTCTGTTCTCTGTTATTTTTACTCTCTGCCCTCAGCTCTCTTTGATTTTTAATCTCCGCACTCTGCTCTCCGTGATTTTTACTAGCTGTACTCAGCTCTCTGTGATTTTTACTCTCTGCACCCTGCTCTCTGTGATTTTTAATCTCTGCACTATGCTCTCTGTGATTTGTACTCTCTGCACTCGGCACTCTGTGATTTTTACGCTCTGTACTCTGCTGTCTGTGATTTTTACTCTCCGCACACTGTTCTCTGTGATGGTTACGCTCTGCACTCTGATCTCTGTGATTTTTACTCTCTGCACTCTGATCTCTGAGACTTTTCCTCTCTGCACTCTGATCTCTGTGATTTTCACTCTCCGCACTCTGTTCTCTGTGATTTTTATTCTCCGCACTCTGTTCTCTGTGATTTCTACTCTCTGCACTCTATTCTCTGTGATTTTTATTCTCCGCACTCTGCTCCCTCGGATTTTTAATCTCTGGACTCAGCACTCTGTGATTTTTACTCTCTGCACTCTGCTCTTTGTGATTCCTACTCTCTGGACTCTGTTCTCTGTGATTTTTATCCTCTGGACTCTGCTGTCTCTGAGATTTTTATTCTCCTCACTCTGCTCTCTGTGCTTCTTAACCTCTGCACTCATCTCTCTGTGATTTTCACTCTCTGCATTCTGTCTCTGTGATTTTTACTCTCTGCACTCTGCTCTCTGTGATTTCTACTCTCTGCACTCTGTTCTCTGTGATTTTTTCTCTCCGCACTGTGTTCTCTGTGATTTTTTCAGTCTGCTCTCAGTTCTCTGTCATTTTTACTCTCCGCACCCTGCTCTCTGTGATTTTTAATCACTGCACTATGCTCTTTGTTATTTTTACTCTCTGCACTCTGTTCTCTGTGATGTTTGCCCTCCGCACTATGATCTCTGAGAGTCTTACTCTCTGCCCTCTGCCCACTGTGATCTTTACTCTCTGTCCTCAGGTCTGTGTGATTTTTACTCTCTGCACTCTGTTCTCTGTGATGTTTACTCTCTGCACTCAGCTCTCAGAGATTCTTACTCTCTGCACTCTGATCTCAGGGATTTTTACTCTCTGCAATCTGTTCTCTGTGATTTTTACTCCCCGCACTGTGCTTTCTCTAATTTTTACTCTCTGCACTCTGTTCTCTGTGATTTTTACTCTCCGTACTGTGCTCTCTCTAATTTTTAATCTCCTCACTCTACTCTCTGTGATTTTTACTCTGGACACTCGGGACTCTGTGAATTTTACTCTCTGTACTCTGTTCTCTGTGATCTTTACTCACCGCAGTCTGCTGTCTGTGATTTTTACTCTCTGCACTCTATTCTCTGAGATTTTTACACTCTGCACTCTGTTTTCTGTCATTTGTACTATCTGCACTCTGCGCTCTGTGATTTTTACACTCTGCACTCTAATTTCTGTGATTTTTACACTCCACACTCTGCTTTCTGTGATTTTTACACTCCGCACTCTGCTTTCTGTGATTTTTACTCTGCCAATTCTGCTCTCTGTGGTTTTTACTCTCTGCTCTCTGATCTCTGAGACTTTTACTCTCTGAACACAGATCTCTGTGATTTTTACTCTCCGCACTCTGGTCTCTGTGATTTTTACTCTCTGTACTCTGCTCTCTGTGATTTCTACTCTCTGCACTCCGTTCTCTGTGATTTTTATTCTCCGCTCTCTGCTCTCTCTGATTTTTAATCTCCGCACTCTGCTCTCACTGATTTTTAATCTCCGCACTCTGATCTCTCTGATTGTTACTCTCTGCACTCAGCTTTCTGTGATTTTCACTCTCTGCACTCGGCACTCTGTGATTTTTGCTCTCCGCACCCTGTTCTCTGTGATTTTTACTCTCTGCTCTCTGATCTCTGTGATATTTACTCTGTGTACACTGCTTTCTGTGATTTTTACTCTCCCCAGTCTGTTCTCTGTGATGGTTACTCTCAGCACTCTGTTCTTGGTGATTTTTACAGACTGCACTCTGTTCTCTGTGATTTTTGCTCTCTGCACTCTGATCTCTGTGATTTTTACTCACTGCACTCTGATCTCTGAGACTTTTACTCTCTGCACACAGATCTCGGTGATTTTTACTCTCTGCACTCTAATTTCTGTGATCTTCGCTCTCTGCACTCTGCGGTCTGTGATTTTTCTTCTCTGCACTCTGTTCTCTGTGATGTTTGGTCTCCGCACTATGATCTATGAGAGTTTTACTCTCTGCCCTCTGCTCTCTGTGATCTTCGCTCTCTGCACTCTGCGGTCTGTGATTTTTCTTCTCTGCACTCTGTTCTCTGTGATGTTTGGTCTCCGCACTATGATCTATGAGAGTTTTACTCTCTGCCCTCTGCTCTCTGTGATCTTTACTCTCTGCCCTCAGGTCTGTTTGATTTTTACTCTCTGCACTCTGTTCTCTGTGATGTTTGGTCTCCGCACTATGATCTCTGAGAGTTTTACTCTCTGCACTCTGCTCTCTGTGATCTTTACTCTCTGCCCTCAGGTCTGTGTGATTTTTACTCTCTGCACTCTGTTCTCTGTGATGTTTACTCTCTGAAATCTGATCTCTGTGATATTTACTCTCCCTAGTCTGTTCTCTGTTATTTATACTCTCTGCCCTCAGCTCTCTTTGATTTTTAATCTCCGCACTCTGCTCTCCGTGATTTTTACTCGCTGTACTCAGCTCTCTGTGATTTTTACTCTCTTCACTAGGCACTCTGTGATTTTTACTCTCTGTACTCTGCTCTCTGTGATTTTTACTCTCTTCACTCTGCTCTCTGTGATTTTTACTCTCCGCACACTGTTCTCTGTGATGGTTACGCTCTGCACTCTGTTCTCGGTGATTTTTACAGTCTGCACTCTGATCTCTGAGACTTTTCCTCTCTGCACTCTGATCTCTGTGATTTTCACTCTCCGCACTCAGTTCTCTGTGATTTTTATTCTCCGCACTCTGCTCTCTCTGATTTTTAATCTCTGCACTCAGCTCTCTGTGATTTTTACTCTCTGCACTCGGCACTCTGTGATTTTTACTCTCTTCACTCTGCTCTCTGTGATATTTACTTTCTGCACTCTGATCTCTGTAACTTTTACTCTCCGCACTCTGATCTCTGTGATTTTTACTCTCTGCACTCTGATCTCTGTGATTTTTACTCACTGCACTCTGATCTCTGAGACTTCTACTCTCTGCACACAGATCTCTGTGATTTTTGCTCTCCGCACTCTGTTCTCTGTGATGTTTGGTCTCCGCACTATGATCTCTGAGAGTTTTACTCTCTGCCCTCTGCTCTCTGTGATCTTTACTCTCTGCCCTCAGGTCTGTGTGATTTTTATTCTCTGCACTCTGTTCTCAGTGATGTTTGTTCTCCGCACTATGATCTCTGAGAGTTTTACTCTCTGCACTCTGCTCTCTGTGATCTTTACTCTCTGCCCTCAGGTCTGTGTGATTTTTACTCTCTGCACACTGTTCTCTGTGATGTTTACTCTCTGAACTCTGATCTCTGTGATATTTACTCTCCCTAGTCTGTTCTCTGTTATTTTCACTCTCTGCCCTCAGCTCTCTTTGATTTTTAATCTCCGCACTCTGCTCTCCGTGATTTTTACTAGCTGTACTCAGCTCTCTGTGATTTTTACTCTCTGCACCCTGCTCTCTGTGATTTTTAATCTCTGCACTATGCTCTCTGTGATTTGTACTCTCTGAACTCGGCACTCTGTGATTTTTACTCTCTGTACTCTGCTCTCTGTGATTTTTACTCTCTTCACTCTGCTCTCTGTGATTTTTACTCTCCGCACACTGTTCTCTGTGATGGTTACGCTCTGCACTCTGATCTCTGTGATTTTTACTCTCTGCACTCTGATCTCTGAGACTTTTCCTCTCTGCACTCTGATCTCTGTGATTTTCACTCTCCGCACTCTGTTCTCTGTGATTTTTATTCTCCGCACTCTGCTCTCTCTGATTTTTAATCTCTGCACTCAGCACTCTGTGATTTTTACTCTCTGCACTCGGCACTCTGTGATTTTTACTCTCTTCACTCTGCTCTCTTTGATATTTACTTTCTGCACTGTGATCTCTGTAACTTTTACTCTCCGCACTCTGATCTCTGTGATTTTTACTCTCTGCACTCAGATCTCTGTGATTTTTACTCTCCGCACTCTGCTCTCTCTGATTTTAAATCTCCGCACTCTGCTGTCTGTGATTTTAACACTCTGCACTCAGCTGTCTGTGATTTTTACTCTCTGCACTTGGCACTCTGTGATTTTTACTCTCTGTACTCTGCTTCTGTGATATTCACTCTCTTCACTATGCATCTGAGATTTTTACTCTCTGCACTCTGCTCTCTGTGATTTCTACTGTGTGCACTCTGTTCTCTGTAATTTTTATTCTCCGCACTCTGCTCTCTCTGATTTTTAGTCTCCGCACTCTGCTCTCTGTGATTTTTACTCTCTGCACTCAGCTGTCTGTGATTTTTACTCTCTGCACTCGGCACTCTATGATTTTTACTCTCTGTGCTCTGCTCTCTGCGATTTTTATTCTCCGCACTCTGTTCTCTTTGATATTTACAGTCTGCACTCTGTTCCCTGTCATTTTGACTCTCTGCACTCAGATCTCTGTTATTTTTATTCTCCACACTCTGCTCTCTCTGATTTTTCATCTCCGCACTCTGCTCTCTGTGGTTTTTACTCTCTGCACTCAGCTGTCTGTGATTTTTACTCTCTGCACTCGGTACTCTGTGATTTTTTTCTCTCCGCACTGTGTTCTCTGTGATTTTTACAGTCTGCTCTCTGTTCTCTGTCATTTTTATTCTCCGCACTCTGCTCTCTCTGATTTTTCATCTCTGCACTCTGCTCTCTGTGATTTTTACTCTCTGCACTCAGCTGTCTGTGATTTTTACTGTCTGCACTCTGTTCTCTGTGATGTTTGCTCTCCGCACTATGATCTCAGAGATTCTTACTCTCTGCACTCTGATCTTTGGGATTTTTCTTCTCTGCAATCCGTTCTCTGCGATTTTGACTTTCCGCAATCTGATCTCTGTGATTTTTACTCCCTGCACACTTCTCTCTGTGATTTTTACACTCCAGACTCTGCTTTCTGTGAATTGTACTCTGCCAATTCTGCTCTCTGTGGTTTTTACTCTCCGCACTCTGTTCTCTGTGATTTTTACTCTCTGCGCTATTTTCTCTGTGATTATTAATCTGTGCACTCTGTTCTCTGTGATTTTTGCTCTCCGCACTCTGTTCTCTGTGATTTTTACTCTCTGCTCTCTGATCTCTGTGATATTTACTCCGTGTACACTGTTTTCTGTGATTTTTACTCTCCCCAGTCTGTTCTCTGTGAATTTTACTCTCCGCACTGTGCTCTCTCCAATTTTAACTCACCACACTCTGCTGTCTGTGATTTTTACTCTCCGCACTCTATTCTCTGAGATTTTTACACTCTGCACTCTGTTTTCTGTCATTTTTACTCTCTGCACTCTGTGCTCTGTGATTTTTACACTCTGCACTCTAATTTCTGTGATTTTCACTCTCTGCATTCTGCGCTCTGTGATTTTTTTTCTCTGCACTCTGTTCTCTGTGATTTTTATTCTCCGCACTCTGCTAACTCTGATTTTTCATCTCCGCACTCTGCTCTCTGTGATTTTTACTCTCTGCACTCAGTACTCTGTGATTTTTTCTCTCCGCACTGTGTTCTCTGTGATTTTTACAGTCTGCTGTCTGTTCTCTGTCATTTTTACTCTCCGCACCCTGCTCTCTGTGATTTTTAATCACTGCACTATGCTCTCTGTGATTTTTACTCTCTGCACTCTGTTCTCTGTGATGTTCAGTCTCCGCACTATGATCTCTGAGAGTCTTACTCTCTGCCCTCTGCTCTCTGTGATCTTTACTCTCTGCCCTCAGGTCTGTGTGATTTTTACTCTCTGCACTCTGTTCTCTGTGATTTTTACTCTCTGCACTCTGCTCTCTGTGATTTCTACTCTCTGCACTCTGTTCTCTGTGATTTTTTCTCTCCGCACTGTGTTCTCTGTGATTTTTTCAGTCTGCTCTCAGTTCTCTGTCATTTTTACTCTCCGCACCCTGCTCTCTGTGATTTTTAATCACTGCACTATGCTCTTTGTTATTTTTACTCTCTGCACTCTGTTCTCTGTGATGTTTGCCCTCCGCACTATGATCTCTGAGAGTCTTACTCTCTGCCCTCTGCCCACTGTGATCTTTACTCTCTGTCCTCAGGTCTGTGTGATTTTTACTCTCTGCATTCTGTTCTCTGTGATGTTTACTCTCTGCACTCAGCTCTCAGAGATTCTTACTCTCTGCACTCTGATCTCAGGGATTTTTACTCTCTGCAATCTGTTCTCTGTGATTTTTACTCCCCGCACTGTGCTCTCTCTAATTTTTACTCTCTGCACTCTGTTCTCTGTGATTTTTACTCTCCGTACTGTGCTCTCTCTAATTTTTAACCTCCTCACTCTGCTCTCTGTGATTTTTACTCTGGACACTCGGGACTCTGTGAATTTTACTCTCTGTACTCTGTTCTCTGTGATCTTTACTCACCGCAGTCTGCTGTCTGTGATTTTTACTCTCTGCACTCTATTCTCTGAGATTTTTACACTCTGCACTCTGTTTTCTGTCATTTGTACTATCTGCACTCTGCGCTCTGTGATTTTTACACTCTGCACTCTAATTTCTGTGATTTTTACACTCCACACTCTGCTTTCTGTGATTTTTACACTCCGCACTCTGCTTTCTGTGATTTTCACTCTGCCAATTCTGCTCTCTGTGGTTTTTACTCTCTGCTGTCTGATCTCTGAGACTTTTACTCTCTGAACACAGATCTCTGTGATTTTTACTCTCCGCACTCTGGTCTCTGTGATTTTTACTCTCTGTACTCTGCTCTCTGTGATTTCTACTCTCTGCACTCCGTTCTCTGTGATTTTTATTCTCCGCTCTCTGCTCTCTCTGATTTTTAATCTCCGCACTCTGCTCTCACTGATTTTTAATCTCCGCACTCTGATTTCTCTGATTATTACTCTCTGCACTCAGCTTTCTGTGATTTTCACTCTCTGCACTCGGCACTCTGTGATTTTTGCTCTCAGCACCCTGTTCTCTGTGATTTTTACTATCTGCTCTCTGATCTCTGTGATATTTACTCTGTGTACACTGCTTTCTGTGATTTTTACTCTCCCCAGTCTGTTCTCTGTGATTTTTACTCTCCGCATTCTAATTTCTGTGATTTTCGCTCTCTGCACTCTGCGGTCTGTGATTTTTATTCTCTGCACTCTGTTCTCTGAGATGTTTGCTCTCTGGACTCTGATCTCTGTTAGTTTTAACCTCTGCCCTCTGCTCTCTGTGATTTTTACACTCTGCCCTCCGCTCTGTGTGATTTTTACTCTCCGCACACTGTTCTCTGTGATGGTTACTCTCAGCACTCTGTTCTCGGTGATTTTTACAGACTGCACTCTGTTCTCTGTGATTTTTGCTCTCTGCACTCTGATCTCTGTGATTTTTACTCACTGCACTCTGATCTCTGAGACTTTTACTCTCTGCACACAGATCTCGGTGATTTTTACTCTCTGCACTCTAATTTCTGTGATCTTCGCTCTCTGCACTCTGCGGTCTGTGATTTTTCTTCTCTGCACTCTGTTCTCTGTGATGTTTGGTCTCCGCACTATGATCTATGAGAGTTTTACTCTCTGCCCTCTGCTCTCTGTGATCTTTACTCTCTGCCCTCAGGTCTGTTTGATTTTTACTCTCTGCACTCTGTTCTCTGTGATGTTTGGTCTCCGCACTATGATCTCTGAGAGTTTTACTCTCTGCACTCTGCTCTCTGTGATCTTTACTCTCTGCCCTCAGGTCTGTGTGATTTTTACTCTCTGCACTCTGTTCTCTGTGATGTTTACTCTCTGAAATCTGATCTCTGTGATATTTACTCTCCCTAGTCTGTTCTCTGTTATTTATACTCTCTGCCCTCAGCTCTCTTTGATTTTTAATCTCCGCACTCTGCTCTCCGTGATTTTTACTCGCTGTACTCAGCTCTCTGTGATTTTTACTCTCTGCACTAGGCACTCTGTGATTTTTACTCTCTGTACTCTGCTCTCTGTGATTTTTACTCTCTTCACTCTGCTCTCTGTGATTTTTACTCTCCGCACACTGTTCTCTGTGATGGTTACGCTCTGCACTCTGTTCTCGGTGATTATTACAGTCTGCACTCTGTTCTCTGTGATTTTTATTCTCTGCACTCCGATCTCTGTGATTTTTACTCTCTGCACCCTGATCTCTGTGATTTTTACTCTCTGCACTCTGATCTCTGAGACTTTTCCTCTCTGCACTCTGATCTCTGTGATTTTCACTCTCCGCACTCAGTTCTCTGTGATTTTTATTCTCTGCACTCGGCACTCTGTGATTTTTACTCTCTTCACTCTGCTCTCTGTGATATTTACTTTCTGCACTCTGATCTCTGTAACTTTTACTCTCCGCACTCTGATCTCTGTGATTTTTTTTTCTCTGCACTCTGTTCTCTGTGATTTTTATTCTCCGCACTCTGCTAACTCTGATTTTTCATCTCCGCACTCTGCTCTCTGTGATTTTTACTCTCTGCACTCAGTACTCTGTGATTTTTTCTCTCCGCACTGTGTTCTCTGTGATTTTTACAGTCTGCTGTCTGTTCTCTGTCATTTTTACTCTCCGCACCCTGCTCTCTGTGATTTTTAATCACTGCCCTATGCTCTCTGTGATTTTTACTCTCTGCACTCTGTTCTCTGTGATGTTCGGTCTCCGCACTATGATCTCTGAGAGTCTTACTCTCTGCCCTCTGCTCTCTGTGATCTTTACTCTCTGCCCTCAGGTCTGTGTGATTTTTACTCTCTGCACTCTGTTCTCTGTGATTTTTACTCTCTGCACTCTGCTCTCTGTGATTTCTACTCTCTGCACTCTGTTCTCTGTGATTTTTTCTCTCCGCACTGTGTTCTCTGTGATTTTTTCAATCTGCTCTCAGTTCTCTGTCATTTTTACTCTCCGCACCCTGCTCTCTGTGATTTTTAATCACTGCACTATGCTCTTTGTTATTTTTACTCTCTGCACTCTGTTCTCTGTGATGTTTGCCCTCCGCACTATGATCTCTGAGAGTCTTACTCTCTGCCCTCTGCCCACTGTGATCTTTACTCTCTGTCCTCAGGTCTGTGTGATTTTTACTCTCTGCACTCTGTTCTCTGTGATGTTTACTCTCTGCACTCAGCTCTCAGAGATTCTTACTCTCTGCACTCTGATCTCAGGGATTTTTACTCTCTGCAATCTGTTCTCTGTGATTTTTACTCCCCGCACTGTGCTCTCTCTAATTTTTACTCTCTGCACTCTGTTCTCTGTGAGTTTTACTCTCCGTACTGTGCTCTCTCTAATTTTTAATCTCCTCACTCTGCTCTCTGTGATTTTTACTCTGGACACTCGGGACTCTGTGAATTTTACTCTCTGTACTCTGTTCTCTGTGATCTTTACTCACCGCAGTCTGCTGTCTGTGATTTTTACTCTCTGCACTCTATTCTCTGAGATTTTTACACTCTGCACTCTGTTTTCTGTCATTTGTACTATCTGCACTCTGCGCTCTGTGATTTTTACACTCTGCACTCTAATTTCTGTGATTTTTACACTCCACACTCTGCTTTCTGTGATTTTTACACTCCGCACTCTGCTTTCTGTGATTTTTACTCTGCCAATTCTGCTCTCTGTGGTTTTTACTCTCTGCTCTCTGATCTCTGAGACTTTTACTCTCTGAACACAGATCTCTGTGATTTTTACTCTCCGCACTCTGGTCTCTGTGATTTTTACTCTCTGTACTCTGCTCTCTGTGATTTCTACTCTCTGCACTCCGTTCTCTGTGATTTTTATTCTCCGCTCTCTGCTCTCTCTGATTTTTAATCTCCGCACTCTGCTCTCACTGATTTTTAATCTCCGCACTCTGATTTCTCTGATTATTACTCTCTGCACTCAGCTTTCTGTGATTTTCACTCTCTGCACTCGGCACTCTGTGATTTTTGCTCTCCGCACCCTGTTCTCTGTGATTTTTACTCTCTGCTCTCTGATCTCTGTGATATTTACTCTGTGTACACTGCTTTCTGTGATTTTTACTCTCCCCAGTCTGTTCTCTGTGATTTTTACTCTCCGCACTCTAATTTCTGTGATTTTCGCTCTCTGCACTCTGCGGTCTGTGATTTTTATTCTCTGCACTCTGTTCTCTGAGATGTTTGCTCTCTGGACTCTGATCTCTGTTAGTTTTAACCTCTGCCCTCTGCTCTCTGTGATTTTTACACTCTGCCCTCCGCTCTGTGTGATTTTTACTCTCCGCACACTGTTCTCTGTGATGGTTACTCTCAGCACTCTGTTCTCGGTGATTTTTACAGACTGCACTCTGTTCTCTGTGATTTTTGCTCTCTGCACTCTGATCTCTGTGATTTTTACTCACTGCACTCTGATCTCTGAGACTTTTACTCTCTGCACACAGATCTCGGTGATTTTTACTCTCTGCACTCTAATTTCTGTGATCTTCGCTCTCTGCACTCTGCGGTCTGTGATTTTCTTCTCTGCACTCTGTTCTCTGTGATGTTTGGTCTCCGCACTATGATCTATGAGAGTTTTACTCTCTGCCCTCTGCTATCTGTGATCTTTACTCTCTGCCCTCAGGTCTGTTTGATTTTTACTCTCTGCACTCTGTTCTCTGTGATGTTTGGTCTCCGCACTATGATCTCTGAGAGTTTTACTCTCTGCACTCTGCTCTCTGTGATCTTTACTCTCTGCCCTCAGGTCTGTGTGATTTTTACTCTCTGCACTCTGTTCTCTGTGATGTTTACTCTCTGAACTCTGATCTCTGTTATTTATACTCTCTGCCCTCAGCTCTCTTTGATTTTTAATCTCCGCACTCTGCTCTCCGTGATTTTTACTCGCTGTACTCAGCTCTCTGTGATTTTTACTCTCTGCACTAGGCACTCTGTGATTTTTACTCGCTGTACTCTGCTCTCTGTGATTTTTACTCTCTTCACTCTGCTCTCTGTGATTTTTACTCTCCGCACACTGTTCTCTGTGATGGTTACGCTCTGCACTCTGTTCTCGGTGATTTTTACAGTCTGCACTCTGTTCTCTGTGATTTTTACTCTCTGCACTCCGATCTCTGTGATTTTTACTCTCTGCACCCTGATCTCTGTGATTTTTACTCTCTACACTCTGATCTCTGAGACTTTTCCTCTCTGCACTCTGATCTCTGTGATTTTCACTCTCCGCACTCAGTTCTCTGTGATGTTTATTCTCCGCACTCTGCTCTCTCTGATTTTTAATCTCTGCACTCAGCTCTCTGTGATTTTTACTCTCTGCACTCGGCACTCTGTGATTTTTACTCTCTTCACTCTGCTCTCTGTGATATTTACTTTCTGCACTCTGATCTCTGTAACTTTTACTCTCCGCACTCTGATCTCTGTGATTTTTACTCTCTGCAGTCTGTTCTCTGTTATTTTTACTCTCTGCCCTCAGCTCTCTTTGATTTTTAATCTCCGCACTCTGCTCTCCGTGATTTTTACTAGCTGTACTCAGCTCTCTGTGATTTTTACTCTCTGCACCCTGCTCTCTGTGATTTTTAATCTCTGCACTATGCTCTCTGTGATTTGTACTCTCTGCACTCGGCACTCTGTGATTTTTACTCTCTGTACTCTGCTCTCTGTGATTTTTACTCTCTTCACTCTGCTCTCTGTGATTTTTACTCTCCGCACACTGTTCTCTGTGATGGTTACGCTCTGCACTCTGATCTCTGTGATTTTTACTCTCTGCACTCTGATCTCTGAGACTTTTCCTCTCTGCACTCTGATCTCTGTGATTTTCACTCTCCGCACTCTGTTCTCTGTGATTTTTATTCTCCGCACTCTGCTCTCTCTGATTTTTAATCTCTGCACTCAGCACTCTGTGATTTTTACTCTCTGCACTCGGCACTCTGTGATTTTTACTCTCTTCACTCTGCTCTCTTTGATATTTACTTTCTGCACTGTGATCTCTGTAACTTTTACTCTCCGCACTCTGATCTCTGTGATTTTTACTCTCTGCACTCAGATCTCTGTGATTTTTACTCTCCGCACTCTGCTCTCTCTGATTTTAAATCTCCGCACTCTGCTGTCTGTGATTTTAACACTCTGCACTCAGCTGTCTGTGATTTTTACTCTCTGCACTTGGCACTCTGTGATTTTTACTCTCTGTACTCTGCTTCTGTGATATTCACTCTCTTCACTATGCATCTGAGATTTTTACTCTCTGCACTCTGCTCTCTGTGATTTCTACTGTGTGCACTCTGTTCTCTGTAATTTTTATTCTCCGCACTCTGCTCTCTCTGATTTTTAGTCTCCGCACTCTGCTCTCTGTGATTTTTACTCTCTGCACTCAGCTGTCTGTGATTTTTACTCTCTGCACTCGGCACTCTATGATTTTTACTCTCTGTGCTCTGCTCTCTGCGATTTTTATTCTCCGCACTCTGTTCTCTTTGATATTTACAGTCTGCACTCTGTTCCCTGTCATTTTTACTCTCTGCACTCAGATCTCTGTTATTTTTATTCTCCACACTCTGCTCTCTCTGATTTTTCATCTCCGCACTCTGCTCTCTGTGGTTTTTACTCTCTGCACTCAGCTGTCTGTGATTTTTACTCTCTGCACTCGGTACTCTGTGATTTTTTTCTCTCCGCACTGTGTTCTCTGTGATTTTTACAGTCTGCTCTCTGTTCTCTGTCATTTTTACTCTCCGCACCCTGCTGTCTGTGATTTTTAATCACTGCACTATGCTCTGTGCGATTTTTACTCTCCGCACTCTGTTCCCTTTGATTTTTACATTCTGCACTCTGTTCCCTGTCATTTTTACTCTCTGCACTCTGATCTCTGTTATTTTTATTCTCCGCACTCTGCTCTCTCTGATTTTTCATCTCTGCACTCTGCTCTCTGTGATTTTTACTCTCTGCACTCAGCTGTCTGTGATTTTTACTGTCTGCACTCTGTTCTCTGTGATGTTTGCTCTCCGCACTATGATCTCAGAGATTCTTACTCTCTGCACTCTGATCTTTGGGATTTTTCTTCTCTGCAATCCGTTCTCTGCGATTTTGACTTTCCGCAATCTGATCTCTGTGATTTTTACTCCCTGCACACTTCTCTCTGTGATTTTTACACTCCAGACTCTGCTTTCTGTGAATTGTACTCTGCCAATTCTGCTCTCTGTGGTTTTTACTCTCCGCACTCTGTTCTCTGTGATTTTTACTCTCTGCGCTATTTTCTCTGTGATTATTACTCTGTGCAGTCTGTTCTCTGTGATTTTTGCTCTCCGCACTCTGTTCTCTGCGATTTTTACTCTCTGCTCTCTGATCTCTGTGATATTTACTCTGTGTACACTGTTTTCTGTGATTTTTACTCTCCCCAGTCTGTTCTCTGTGATTTTTACTCTCCGCACTGTGCTCTCTCCAATTTTAACTCACCACACTCTGCTGTCTGTGATTTTTACTCTCCGCACTCTATTCTCTGAGATTTTTACACTCTGCACTCTGTTTTCTGTCATTTTTACTCTCTGCACTCTGTGCTCTGTGATTTTTACACTCTGCACTCTAATTTCTGTGATTTTCACTCTCTGCATTCTGCGCTCTGTGATTTTTTTTCTCTACACTCTGCTCTCTGTGATTTTTATTCTCCGCACTCTGCTAACTCTGATTTTTCATCTCCGCACTCTGCTCTCTGTGATTTTTACTCTCTGCACTCAGTACTCTGTGATTTTTTCTCTCCGCACTGTGTTCTTTGTGATTTTTACAGTCTGCTGTCTGTTCTCTGTCATTTTTACTCTCCGCACCCTGCTCTCTGTGATTTCTAATCACTGCACTATGCTCTCTGTGATTTTTACTCTCTGCACTCTGTTCTCTGTGATGTTCGGTCTCCGCACTATGATCTCTGAGAGTCTTACTCTCTGCCCTCTGCTCTCTGTGATCTTTACTCTCTGCCCTCAGGTCTGTGTGATTTTTACTCTCTTCACTCTGCTCTCTGTGATATTTACTTTCTGCACTCTGATCTCTGTAACTTTTACTCTCCGCACTCTGATCTCTGTGATTTTTACTCTCTGCACTCTGATCTCTGTGATTTTTACTCACTGCACTCTGATCTCTGAGACTTCTACTCTCTGCACACAGATCTCTGTGATTTTTGCTCTCCGCACTCTGTTCTCTGTGATGTTTGGTCTCCGCACTATGATCTCTGAGAGTTTTACTCTCTGCCCTCTGCTCTCTGTGATCTTTACTCTCTGCCCTCAGGTCTGTGTGATTTTTATTCTCTGCACTCTGTTCTCTGTGATGTTTGTTCTCCGCACTATGATCTCTGAGAGTTTTACTCTCTGCACTCTGCTCTCTGTGATCTTTACTCTCTGCCCTCAGGTCTGTGTGATTTTTACTCTCTGCACACTGTTCTCTGTGATGTTTACTCTCTGAACTCTGATCTCTGTGATATTTACTCTCCCTAGTCTGTTCTCTGTTATTTTTACTCTCTGCCCTCAGCTCTCTTTGATTTTTAATCTCCGCACTCTGCTCTCCGTGATTTTTACTAGCTGTACTCAGCTCTCTGTGATTTTTACTCTCTGCACCCTGCTCTCTGTGATTTTTAATCTCTGCACTATGCTCTCTGTGATTTGTACTCTCTGCACTCGGCACTCTGTGATTTTTACTCTCTGTACTCTGCTCTCTGTGATTTTTACTCTCTTCACTCTGCTCTCTGTGATTTTCACTCTCCGCACACTGTTCTCTGTGATGGTTACGCTCTGCACTCTGATCTCTGTGATTTTTACTCTCTGCACTCTGATCTCTGAGACTTTTCCTCTCTGCACTCTGATCTCTGTGATTTTCACTCTCAGCACTCTGTTCTCTGTGATTTTTATTCTCCGCACTCTGCTCTCTCTGATTTTTAATCTCTGCACTCAGCACTCTGTGATTTTTACTCTCTGCACTCGGCACTCTGTGATTTTTACTCTCTTCACTCTGCTCTCTTTGATATTTACTTTCTGCACTGTGATCTCTGTAACTTTTACTCTCCGCACTCTGATCTCTGTGATTTTTACTCTCTGCACTCAGATCTCTGTGATTTTTACTCTCCGCACTCTGCTCTCTCTGATTTTAAATCTCCGCACTCTGCTGTCTGTGATTTTAACACTCTGCACTCAGCTGTCTGTGATTTTTACTCTCTGCACTTGGCACTCTGTGATTTTTACTCTCTGTACTCTGCTTCTGTGATATTCACTCTCTTCACTATGCATCTGAGATTTTTACTCTCTGCACTCTGCTCTCTGTGATTTCTACTGTGTGCACTCTGTTCTCTGTAATTTTTATTCTCCGCACTCTGCTCTCTCTGATTTTTAGTCTCCGCACTCTGCTCTCTGTGATTTTTACTCTCTGCACTCAGCTGTCTGTGATTTTTACTCTCTGCACTCGGCACTCTATGATTTTTACTCTCTGTGCTCTGCTCTCTGCGATTTTTATTCTCCGCACTCTGTTCTCTTTGATATTTACAGTCTGCACTCTGTTCCCTGTCATTTTTACTCTCTGCACTCAGATCTCTGTTATTTTTATTCTCCACACTCTGCTCTCTCTGATTTTTCATCTCCGCACTCTGCTCTCTGTGGTTTTTACTCTCTGCACTCAGCTGTCTGTGATTTTTACTCTCTGCACTCGGTACTCTGTGATTTTTTTCTCTCCGCACTGTGTTCTCTGTGATTTTTACAGTCTGCTCTCTGTTCTCTGTCATTTTTACTCTCCGCACCCTGCTGTCTGTGATTTTTAATCACTGCACTATGCTCTGTGCGATTTTTACTCTCCGCACTCTGTTCCCTTTGATTTTTACATTCTGCACTCTGTTCCCTGTCATTTTTACTCTCTGCACTCTGATCTCTGTTATTTTTATTCTCCGCACTCTGCTCTCTCTGATTTTTCATCTCTGCACTCTGCTCTCTGTGATTTTTACTCTCTGCACTCAGCTGTCTGTGATTTTTACTGTCTGCACTCTGTTCTCTGTGATGTTTGCTCTCCGCACTATGATCTCAGAGATTCTTACTCTCTGCACTCTGATCTTTGGGATTTTTCTTCTCTGCAATCCGTTCTCTGCGATTTTGACTTTCCGCAATCTGATCTCTGTGATTTTTACTCCCTGCACACTTCACTCTGTGATTTTTACACTCCAGACTCTGCTTTCTGTGAATTGTACTCTGCCAATTCTGCTCTCTGTGGTTTTTACTCTCCGCACTCTGTTCTCTGTGATTTTTACTCTCTGCGCTATTTTCTCTGTGATTATTACTCTGTGCACTCTGTTCTCTGTGATTTTTGCTCTCCGCACTCTGTTCTCTGTGATTTTTACTCTCTGCTCTCTGATCACTGTGATATTTACTCTGTGTACACTGTTTTCTGTGATTTTTACTCTCCCCAGTCTGTTCTCTGTGATTTTTACTCTCCGCACTGTGCTCTCTCCAATTTTAACGCACCACACTCTGCTGTCTGTGATTTTTACTCTCCGCACTCTATTCTCTGAGATTTTTACACTCTGCACTCTGTTTTCTGTCATTTTTACTCTCTGCACTCTGTGCTCTGTGATTTTTACACTCTGCACTCTAATTTCTGTGATTTTCACTCTCTGCATTCTGCGCTCTGTGATTTTTTTTCTCTGCACTCTGTTCTCTGTGATTTTTATTCTCCGCACTCTGCTAACTCTGATTTTTCATCTCCGCACTCTGCTCTCTGTGATTTTTACTCTCTGCACTCAGTACTCTGTGATTTTTTCTCTCCGCACTGTGTTCTCTGTGATTTTTACAGTCTGCTGTCTGTTCTCTGTCATTTTTACTCTCCGCACCCTGCTCTCTGTGATTTTTACTCTCTGCACTCTGTTCTCTGTGATGTTCGGTCTCCGCACTATGATCTCTGAGAGTCTTACTCTCTGCCCTCTGCTCTCTGTGATCTTTACTCTCTGCCCTCAGGTCTGTGTGATTTTTACTCTCTGCACTCTGTTCTCTGTGATTTTTACTCTCTGCACTCTGCTCTCTGTGATTTCTACTCTCTGCACTCTGTTCTCTGTGATTTTTTCTCTCCGCACTGTGTTCTCTGTGATTTTTTCAGTCTGCTCTCAGTTCTCTGTCATTTTTACTCTCCGCACCCTGCTCTCTGTGATTTTTAATCACTGCACTATGCTCTTTGTTATTTTTACTCTCTGCACTCTGTTCTCTGTGATGTTTGCCCTCCGCACTATGATCTCTGAGAGTCTTACTCTCTGCCCTCTGCCCACTGTGATCTTTACTCTCTGTCCTCAGGTCTGTGTGATTTTTACTCTCTGCACTCTGTTCTCTGTGATGTTTACTCTCTGCACTCAGCTCTCAGAGATTCTTACTCTCTGCACTCTGATCTCAGGGATTTTTACTCTCTGCAATCTGTTCTCTGTAATTTTTACTCCCCGCACTGTGCTCTCTCTAATTTTTACTCTCTGCACTCTGTTCTCTGTGATTTTTACTCTCCGTACTGTGCTCTCTCTAATTTTTAATCTCCTCACTCTGCTCTCTGTGATTTTTACTCTGGACACTCGGGACTCTGTGAATTTTACTCTCTGTACTCTGTTCTCTGTGATCTTTACTCACCGCAGTCTGCTGTCTGTGATTTTTACTCTCTGCACTCTATTCTCTGAGATTTTTACACTCTGCACTCTGTTTTCTGTCATTTGTACTATCTGCACTCTGCGCTCTGTGATTTTTACACTCTGCACTCTAATTTCTGTGATTTTTAAACTCCACACTCTGCTTTCTGTGATTTTTACACTCCGCACTCTGCTTTCTGTGATTTTTACTCTGCCAATTCTGCTCTCTGTGGTTTTTACTCTCTGCTCTCTGATCTCTGAGACTTTTACTCTCTGAACACAGATCTCTGTGATTTTTACTCTCCGCACTCTGGTCTCTGTGATTTTTACTCTCTGTACTCTGCTCTCTGTGATTTCTACTCTCTGCACTCCGTTCTCTGTGATTTTTATTCTCCGCTCTCTGCTCTCTCTGATTTTTAATCTCTGCACTCTGCTCTCACTGAGTTTTAATCTCCGCACTCTGATTTCTCTGATTATTACTCTCTGCACTCAGCCGTCTGTAATTTTCACTCTCTGCACTCGGCACTCTGTGATTTTTGCTCTCCGCACCCTGTTCTCTGTGATTTTTACTCTCTGCTCTCTGCTCTCTGTGATATTTACTCTGTGTACACTGCTTTCTGTGATTTTTACTCTCCCCAGTCTGTTCTCTGTGATTTTTACTCTCCGCATTCTAATTTCTGTGATTTTCGCTCTCTGCACTCTGCGGTCTGTGATTTTTATTCTCTGCACTCTGTTATCTGAGATGTTTGCTCTCTGGACTCTGATCTCTGTTAGTTTTAACCTCTGCCCTCTGCTCTCTGTGATTTTTACACTCTGCCCTCCGCTCTGTGTGATTTTTACTCTCCGCACACTGTTCTCTGTGATGGTTACTCTCAGCACTCTGTTCTCGGTGATTTTTACAGACTGCACTCTGTTCTCTGTGATTTTTACTCTCTGCACTCTGATCTCTGTGATTTTTACTCACTGCACTCTGATCTCTGAGACTTTTACTCTCTGCACACAGATCTCGGTGATTTTTACTCTCTGCACTCTAATTTCTGTGATCTTCGCTCTCTGCACTCTGCGGTCTGTGATTTTTCTTCTCTGCACTCTGTTCTCTGTGATGTTTGGTCTCCGCGCTATGATCTATGAGAGTTTTACTCTCTGCCCTCTGCTCTCTGTGATCTTTACTCTCTGCCCTCAGGTCTGTTTGATTTTTACTCTCTGCACTCTGTTCTCTGTGATGTTTGGTCTCCGCACTATGATCTCTGAGAGTTTTACTCTCTGCACTCTGCTCTCTGTGATCTTTACTCTCTGCCCTCAGGTCTGTGTGATTTTTGCTCTCTGCACTCTGTTCTCTGTGATGTTTACTCTCTGAAATCTGATCTCTGTGATATTTACTCTCCCAAGTCTGTTCTCTGTTATTTTTACTCTCTGCCCTCAGCTCTCTTTGATTTTTAATCTCCGCACTCTGCTCTCCGTGATTTTTACTCTCTGTAGTCTGCTCTCTGTGATTTTTACTCTCTTCACTCTGCTCTCTGTGATTTTTACTCTCCGCACACTGTTCTCTGTGATGGTTACGCTCTGCACTCTGTTCTCGGTGGTTTTTACAGTCTGCACTCTGTTCTCTGTGATTTTTACTCTCTGCACTCCGATCTCTGTGATTTTTACTCTCTGCACTCTGATCTCTGTGATTTTTACTCACTGCACTCTGATCTCTGAGACTTTTCCTCTCTGCACTCTGATCTCTGTGATTTTCACTCTCCGCACTCAGTTCTCTGTGATTTTTATTCTCCGCACTCTGCTCTCTCTGATTTTTAATCTCTGCACTCAGCTCTCTGTGATTTTTACTCTCTGCACTCGGCACTCTGTGATTTTTACTCTCTTCACTCTGCTCTCTGTGATTTTTACTCACTGCACTCTGATCTCTCAGACTTCTACTCTCTGCACACAGATCTCTGTGATTTTTACTCTCTGCACTCTAATTTCTGTGATTTTTATTCTCTGCCCTCTGCTCTCTGTGATTTTTACACTCTGCCCTCAGCTCTGAGTGATTTTTACTCTCCGCACACTGTTCTCTGTGATGGTTACTCTCTGCACTCGGTTCTCGGTGATTTTTACAGACTGCACTCTGTTCTCTGTGATTTTTACTCTCTGCACTCCGTTCTCTGTGATTTTTATTCTCCGCTCTCTGCTCTCTCTGATTTTTAATCTCCGCAGTCTGCTCTCACTGATTTTTAATCTCAGCACTCTTCTTTCTCTGATTATTACTCTCTGCGCTCAGCTGTCTGTGATTTTCACTCTCTGCACTCGGCACTCTGTGATATTTGCTCTCTGTACTCTGCTCTCTGTGATTTTTATTCTCTGCACTATGTTCTCTGTGTTTATTACTCTGTTCACTCTGTTCTCTGTGATTTTTGCTCTCCGCACTCTGTTCTCTGTGATGTTTGGTCTCCGCACTATGATCTCTGAGAGTTTTACTCTCTGCACTCTGCTCTCTGTGATCTTTACTCTCTGCCCTCAGGTCTGTGTGATTTTTACTCTCTGCACACTGTTCTCTGTGATGTTTACTCTCTGAACTCTGATCTCTGTGATATTTACTCTCCCTAGTCTGTTCTCTGTTATTTTTACTCTCTGCCCTCAGCTCTCTTTGATTTTTAATCTCCGCACTCTGCTCTCCGTGATTTTTACTAGCTGTATTCAGCTCTCTGTGATTTTCACTCTCTGCACCCTGCTCTCTGTGATTTTTAATCTCTGCACTATGCTCTCTGTGATTTGTACTCTCTGCACTCGGCACTCTGTGATTTTTACTCTCTGTACTCTGCTCTCTGTTATTTTTACTCTCTTCACTCTGCTCTCTGTGATTTTTACTCTCCGCACGCTGTTCTCTGTGATGGTTACGCTCTGCACTCTGATCTCTGTGATTTTTACTCTCTGCACTCTGATCTCTGAGACTTTTCCTCTCTGCACTCTGATCTCTGTGATTTTCACTCTCCGCACTCTGTTCTCTGTGATTTTTATTCTCCGCACTCTGCTCTCTCTGATTTTTAATCTCTGCACTCAGCACTCTGTGATTTTTACTCTCTGCACTCGGCACTCTGTGATTTTTACTCTCTTCACTCTGCTCTCTTTGATATTTACTTTCTGCACTGTGATCTCTGTAACTTTTACTCTCCGCACTCTGATCTCTGTGATTTTTACTCTCTGCACTCAGATCTCTGTGATTTTTACTCTCCGCACTCTGCTCTCTGTGATTTTTAATCTCTGCACTGTGCTCTCTGATATTTTTACTCTCTGCACTCTGCTCTCTGTGATTTCTACTGTCCGCACTCTGTTCTCTGTGATTTTTATTCTCCGCACTCTGCTCTCTCTGATTTTAAATCTCCGCACTCTGCTGTCTGTGATTTTAACACTCTGCACTCAGCTGTCTGTGATTTTTACTCTCTGCACTTGGCACTCTGTGATTTTTACTCTCTGTACTCTGCTTCTGTGATATTCACTCTCTTCACTATGCCCTCTGAGATTTTTACTCTCTGCACTCTGCTCTCTGTGATTTCTACTGTGTGCACTCTGTTCTCTGTAATTTTTATTCTCCGCACTCTGCTCTCTCTGATTTTTAGTCTCCGCACTCTGCTCTCTGTGATTTTTACTCTCTGCACTCAGCTGTCTGTGATTTTTACTCTCTGCACTCGGCACTCTATGATTTTTACTCTCTGTGCTCTGCTCTCTGCGATTTTTATTCTCCGCACTCTGTTCTCTTTGATATTTACAGTCTGCACTCTGCTCCCTGTCATTTTTACTCTCTGCACTCAGATCTCTGTTATTTTTATTCTCCGCACTCTGCTCTCTCTGATTTTTCATCTCCGCACTCTGCTCTCTGTGGTTTTTACTCTCTGCACTCAGCAGTCTGTGATTTTTACTCTCTGCACTCGGTACTCTGTGATTTTTTCTCTCCGCACTGTGTTCTCTGTGATTTTTACAGTCTGCTCTCTGTTCTCTGTCATTTTTACTCTCCGCACCCTGCTGTCTGTGATTTTTAATCACTACACTATGCTCTGTGCGATTTTTACTCTCCGCACTCTGTTCCCTTTGATTTTTACATTCTGCACTCTGTTCCCTGTCATTTTTACTCTCTGCACTCTGATCTCTGTTATTTTTATTCTCCGCACTCTGCTCTCTCTGATTTTTCATCTCTGCACTCTGCTCTCTGTGATTTTTACTCTCTGCACTCAGCTGTCTGTGATTTTTACTGTCTGCACTCTGTTCTCTGTGATGTTTGCTCTCCGCACTATGATCTCAGAGATTCTTACTCTCTGCACTCTGATCTTTGGGATTTTTCTTCTCTGCAATCCGTTCTCTGCGATTTTGACTTTCCGCAATCTGATCTCTGTGATTTTTACTCCCTGCACACTTCTCTCTGTGATTTTTACACTCCAGACTCTGCTTTCTGTGAATTTTACTCTGCCAATTCTGCTCTCTGTGGTTTTTACTCTCCGCACTCTGTTCTCTGTGATTTTTACTCTCTGCGCTATTTTCTCTGTGATTATTACTCTGTGCACTCTGTTCTCTGTGATTTTTGCTCTCCGCACTCTGTTCTCTGTGATTTTTACTCTCTGCTCTCTGATCTCTGTGATATTTACTCTGTGTACACTGTTTTCTGTGATTTTTACTCTCCCCAGTCTGTTCTCTGTGATTTTTACTCTCCGCACTGTGCTCTCTCCAATTTTTAATCTCCTCACTCTGCTGTCTGTGATTTTTACTCTCTACACTCGGGACTCTGTGAATTTTACTCTCTGTACTCTGCTCTCTGTGATTTTAACTCACCACACTCTGCTGTCTGTGATTTTTACTCTCCGCACTCTATTCTCTGAGATTTTTACACTCTGCACTCTGTTTTCTGTCATTTTTACTCTCTGCACTCTGTGCTCTGTGATTTTTACACTCTGCACTCTAATTTCTGTGATTTTCACTCTCTGCATTCTGCGCTCTGTGATTTTTTTTCTCTGCACTCTGTTCTCTGTGATTTTTATTCTCCACACTCTGCTAACTCTGATTTTTCATCTCCGCACTCTGCTCTCTGTGATTTTTACTCTCTGCACTCAGTACTCTGTGATTTTTTCTCTCCGCACTGTGTTCTCTGTGATTTTTACAGTCTGCTGTCTGTTCTCTGTCATTTTTACTCTCCGCACCCTGCTCTCTGTGATTTTTAATCACTGCACTATGCTCTCTGTGATTTTTACTCTCTGCACTCTGTTCTCTGTGATATTTGGTCTCCGCACTATGATCTCTGAGAGTCTTACTCTCTGCCCTCTGCTGTCTGTGATCTTTACTCTCTGCCCTCAGGTCTGTGTGATTTTTACTCTCTGCACTCTGTTCTCTGTGTTTTTTACTCTCTGCACTCTGATCTCTGTGATACTTACTCTCTGCACTCTGTTCTCTGTGATTTTTACTCTCTGCACACAGATCTCTGAGATTTTTACTCTCTGCACTCTGTTCTCTGTGATTTTTATTCTCCGCACTCTGCTCTCTCTGATTTTTAACCTCCGCACTCTGCTCTCTGTGATTTTTACTCTCTGCACTCAGCTGTCTGTGATTTTTACTCTCTGCACTCGGCACTCTGTGATTTTTACTCTCTGCCCTCAGGTCTGTGTGATTTTTACTCTCTGCACTCTGATCTCGGTGCTACTTACTCTCTGCAATCTGTTCTCTCTGACTTTTACTCTCTGCACACAGACCTCTGAGATTTTTGCTCTCTGCACTTTGCTCTCTGTGATTTTTACTCTGCATTCTTCTGTCTGTGATTTTCACTCTCTGCATTCTGTCTCTGTGATTTTTACGATCTGCACTCTGTCCTCTGTGATTTTTATTCTCCGCACTCTGCTCTCTCTGATTTTTATTCTCCGCACGCTGCTCTCTCTGATTTATTATCTCCTCACTCTGCTCTCTGTGATTTTTACTCTCTGGACTCTGTCCTCTGTGATTTTTATTCTCCGCACTCTGGTCTCTCTGATTTATATTTTCCGCACTCTGCTCTCACTGATTTTTACTCTCTGTACTCTGCTCTCTGTGATTTTTACTCTCCGCACTCTGTTCTCTTTGATTTTTACAGTCTGGACTCTGTTTTCTGTCATTTTTACTCTCTGCACTCTGTGCTCTGTGATTTTTACACTCTGCACTCTAATTTCTGTGATTTTCACTCTCTGCATTCTGCGCTCTGTGATTTTTTTTTCTCTGCACTCTGTTCTCTGTGATTTTTATTCTCCACACTCTGCTAACTCTGATTTTTCATCTCCGCACTCTGCTCTCTGTGATTTTTACTCTGTGCACTCAGTACTCTGTGATTTTTTCTCTCCGCACTGTGTTCTCTGTGATTTTTACAGTCTGCTGTCTGTTCTCTGTCATTTTTACTCTCCGCACCCTGCTCTCTGTGATTTTTAATCACTGCACTATGCTCTCTGTGATTTTTACTCTCTGCACTCTGTTCTCTGTGATGTTTGGTCTCCGCACTATGATATCTGAGAGTCTTACTCTCTGCCCTCTGCTCTCTGTGATCTTTACTCTCTGCCCTCAGGTCTGTGTGATTTTTACTCTCTGCACTCTGTTCTCTGTGATTTTTACTCTCTGCACTCTGATCTCTGTGATACTTACTCTCTGCACTCTGTTCTCTGTGATTTTTACTCTCTGCACACAGATCTCTGAGATTTTTACTCTCTGCACTCTGTTCTCTGTGATTTTTATTCTCCGCACTCTGCTCTCTCTGATTTTTAACCTCCGCACTCTGCTCTCTGTGATTTTTACTCTCTGCACTCAGCTGTCTGTGATTTTTACTCTCTGCACTCGGCACTCTGTGATTTTTACTCTCTGCCTCAGGTCTGTGTGATTTTTACTCTCTGCACTCTGATCTCGGTGCTACTTACTCTCTGCAATCTGTTCTCTCTGACTTTTACTCTCTGCACACAGACCTCTGAGATTTTTGCTCTCTGCACTTTGCTCTCTGTGATTTTTACTCTGCATTCTTCTGTCTGTGATTTTCACTCTCTGCATTCTGTCTCTGTGATTTTTACTCTCTGCACACTGATCTCTGTGATTTTTATTCTCTGTACTCTGATCTCTGTGATTTTTACGATCTGCATTCTGTCCTCTGTGATTTTTATTCTCCGCACTCTGCTCTCTCTGATTTTTATTCTCCGCACGCTGCTCTCTCTGATTTATTATCTCCTCACTCTGCTCTCTGTGATTTTTACTCTCTGGACTCTGTCCTCTGTGATTTTTATTCTCCGCACTCTGGTCTCTCTGATTTATATTTTCCGCACTCTGCTCTCACTGATTTTTACTCTCTGTACTCTGCTCTCTGTGACTTTTACTCTCCGCACTCTGTTCTCTTTGATTTTTACAGTCTGGACTCTGTTTTCTGTCATTTTTACTCTCTGCACTCTGTGCTCTGTGATTTTTACACTCTGCACTCTAATTTCTGTGATTTTCACTCTCTGCATTCTGCGCTCTGTGATTTTTTTTCTCTGCACTCTGTTCTCTGTGATTTTTATTCTCCGCACTCTGCTAACTCTGATTTTTCATCTCCGCACTCTGCTCTCTGTGATTTTTACTCTCTGCACTCAGTACTCTGTGATTTTTTCTCTCCGCACTGTGTTCTCTGTGATTTTTACAGTCTGCTGTCTGTTCTCTGTCATTTTTACTCTCCGCACCCTGCTCTCTGTGATTTTTAATCACTGCACTATGCTCTCTGTGATTTTTACTCTCTGCACTCTGTTCTCTGTGATGTTTGGTCTCCGCACTATGATATCTGAGAGTCTTACTCTCTGCCCTCTGCTCTCTGTGATCTTTACTCTCTGCCCTCAGGTCTGTGTGATTTTTACTCTCTGCACTCTGTTCTCTGTGATATTTACTCTCTGCACTCTGATCTCTGTGATACTTACTCTCTGCACTCTGTTCTCTGTGATTTTTACTCTCTGCACACAGATCTCTGAGATTTTTACTCTCTGCACTCTGTTCTCTGTGATTTTTATTCTCCGCACTCTGCTCTCTCTGATTTTTAACCTCCGCACTCTGCTCTCTGTGATTTTTACTCTCTGCACTCAGCTGTCTGTGATTTTTACTCTCTGCACTCGGCACTCTGTGATTTTTACTCTCTGCCCTCAGGTCTGTGTGATTTTTACTCTCTGCACTCTGATCTCGGTGCTACTTACTCTCTGCAATCTGTTCTCTCTGACTTTTACTCTCTGCACACAGACCTCTGAGATTTTTGCTCTCTGCACTTTGCTCTCTGTGATTTTTACTCTGCATTCTTCTGTCTGTGATTTTCACTCTCTGCATTCTGTCTCTGTGATTTTTACTCTCTGCACACTGATCTCTGTGATTTTTATTCTCTGTACTCTGATCTCTGTGATTTTTACGATCTGCATTCTCTCCTCTGTGATTTTTATTCTCCGCACTCTGCTCTCTCTGATTTTTATTCTCCGCACGCTGCTCTCTCTGATTTATTATCTCCTCACTCTGCTCTCTGTGATTTTTACTCTCTGGACTCTGTCCTCTGTGATTTTTATTCTCCGCACTCTGGTCTCTCTGATTTATATTTTCCGCACTCTGCTCTCACTGATTTTTACTCTCTGTACTCTGCTCTCTGTGATTTTTACTCTCCGCACTCTGTTCTCTTTGATTTTTACAGTCTGGACTCTGTTTTCTGTCATTTTTACTCTCTGCACTCTGTGCTCTGTGATTTTTACACTCTGCACTCTAATTTCTGTGATTTTCACTCTCTGCATTCTGCGCTCTGTGATTTTTTTTCTCTGCACTCTGTTCTCTGTGATTTTTATTCTCCGCACTCTGCTAACTCTGATTTTTCATCTCCGCACTCTGCTCTCTGTGATTTTTACTCTCTGCACTCAGTACTCTGTGATTTTTTCTCTCCGCACTGTGTTCTCTGTGATTTTTACAGTCTGCTGTCTGTTCTCTGTCATTTTTACTCTCCGCACCCTGCTCTCTGTGATTTTTAATCACTGCACTATGCTCTCTGTGATTTTTACTCTCTGCACTCTGTTCTCTGTGATGTTTGGTCTCCGCACTATGATATCTGAGAGTCTTACTCTCTGCCCTCTGCTCTCTGTGATCTTTACTCTCTGCCCTCAGGTCTGTGTGATTTTTACTCTCTGCACTCTGTTCTCTGTGATTTTTACTCTCTGCACTCTGATCTCTGTGATACTTACTCTCTGCACTCTGTTCTCTGTGATTTTTACTCTCTGCACACAGATCTCTGAGATTTTTACTCTCTGCACTCTGTTCTCTGTGATTTTTATTCTCCGCACTCTGCTCTCTCTGATTTTTAACCTCCGCACTCTGCTCTCTGTGATTTTTACTCTCTGCACTCAGCTGTCTGTGATTTTTACTCTCTGCACTCGGCACTCTGTGATTTTTACTCTCTGCCCTCAGGTCTGTGTGATTTTTACTCTCTGCACTCTGATCTCGGTGCTACTTACTCTCTGCAATCTGTTCTCTCTGACTTTTACTCTCTGCACACAGACCTCTGAGATTTTTGCTCTCTGCACTTTGCTCTCTGTGATTTTTACTCTGCATTCTTCTGTCTGTGATTTTCACTCTCTGCATTCTGTCTCTGTGATTTTTACGATCTGCACTCTGTCCTCTGTGATTTTTATTCTCCGCACTCTGCTCTCTCTGATTTTTATTCTCCGCACGCTGCTCTCTCTGATTTATTATCTCCTCACTCTGCTCTCTGTGATTTTTACTCTCTGGACTCTGTCCTCTGTGATTTTTATTCTCCGCACTCTGGTCTCTCTGATTTATATTTTCCGCACTCTGCTCTCACTGATTTTTACTCTCTGTACTCTGCTCTCTGTGATTTTTACTCTCCGCACTCTGTTCTCTTTGATTTTTACAGTCTGGACTCTGTTTTCTGTCATTTTTACTCTCTGCACTCTGTGCTCTGTGATTTTTACACTCTGCACTCTAATTTCTGTGATTTTCACTCTCTGCATTCTGCGCTCTGTGATTTTTTTTTCTCTGCACTCTGTTCTCTGTGATTTTTATTCTCCACACTCTGCTAACTCTGATTTTTCATCTCCGCACTCTGCTCTCTGTGATTTTTACTCTCTGCACTCAGTACTCTGTGATTTTTTCTCTCCGCACTGTGTTCTCTGTGATTTTTACAGTCTGCTGTCTGTTCTCTGTCATTTTTACTCTCCGCACCCTGCTCTCTGTGATTTTTAATCACTGCACTATGCTCTCTGTGATTTTTACTCTCTGCACTCTGTTCTCTGTGATGTTTGGTCTCCGCACTATGATATCTGAGAGTCTTACTCTCTGCCCTCTGCTCTCTGTGATCTTTACTCTCTGCCCTCAGGTCTGTGTGATTTTTACTCTCTGCACTCTGTTCTCTGTGATATTTACTCTCTGCACTCTGATCTCTGTGATACTTACTCTCTGCACTCTGTTCTCTGTGATTTTTACTCTCTGCACACAGATCTCTGAGATTTTTACTCTCTGCACTCTGTTCTCTGTGATTTTTATTCTCCGCACTCTGCTCTCTCTGATTTTTAACCTCCGCACTCTGCTCTCTGTGATTTTTACTCTCTGCACTCAGCTGTCTGTGATTTTTACTCTCTGCACTCGGCACTCTGTGATTTTTACTCTCTGCCCTCAGGTCTGTGTGATTTTTACTCTCTGCACTCTGATCTCGGTGCTACTTACTCTCTGCAATCTGTTCTCTCTGACTTTTACTCTCTGCACACAGACCTCTGAGATTTTTGCTCTCTGCACTTTGCTCTCTGTGATTTTTACTCTGCATTCTTCTGTCTGTGATTTTCACTCTCTGCATTCTGTCTCTGTGATTTTTACTCTCTGCACACTGATCTCTGTGATTTTTATTCTCTGTACTCTGATCTCTGTGATTTTTACGATCTGCATTCTGTCCTCTGTGATTTTTATTCTCCGCACTCTGCTCTCTCTGATTTTTATTCTCCGCACGCTGCTCTCTCTGATTTATTATCTCCTCACTCTGCTCTCTGTGATTTTTACTCTCTGGACTCTGTCCTCTGTGATTTTTATTCTCCGCACTCTGGTCTCTCTGATTTATATTTTCCGCACTCTGCTCTCACTGATTTTTACTCTCTGTACTCTGCTCTCTGTGATTTTTACTCTCCGCACTCTGTTCTCTTTGATTTTTACAGTCTGGACTCTGTTTTCTGTCATTTTTACTCTCTGCACTCTGTGCTCTGTGATTTTTACACTCTGCACTCTAATTTCTGTGATTTTCACTCTCTGCACTCTGCGCTCTGTGATTTTTTTTCTCTGCACTCTGTTCTCTGTGATTTTTATTCTCCGCACTCTGCTAACTCTGATTTTTCATCTCCGCACTCTGCTCTCTGTGATTTTTACTCTCTGCACTCAGTACTCTGTGATTTTTTCTCTCCGCACTGTGTTCTCTGTGATTTTTACAGTCTGCTGTCTGTTCTCTGTCATTTTTACTCTCCGCACCCTGCTCTCTGTGATTTTTAATCACTGCACTATGCTCTCTGTGATTTTTACTCTCTGCACTCTGTTCTCTGTGATGTTTGGTCTCCGCACTATGATATCTGAGAGTCTTACTCTCTGCCCTCTGCTCTCTGTGATCTTTACTCTCTGCCCTCAGGTCTGTGTGATTTTTACTCTCTGCACTCTGTTCTCTGTGATTTTTACTCTCTGCACTCTGATCTCTGTGATACTTACTCTCTGCACTCTGTTCTCTGTGATTTTTACTCTCTGCACACAGATCTCTGAGATTTTTACTCTCTGCACTCTGTTCTCTGTGATTTTTATTCTCCGCACTCTGCTCTCTCTGATTTTTAACCTCCGCACTCTGCTCTCTGTGATTTTTACTCTCTGCACTCAGCTGTCTGTGATTTTTACTCTCTGCACTCGGCACTCTGTGATTTTTACTCTCTGCCCTCAGGTCTGTGTGATTTTTACTCTCTGCACTCTGATCTCGGTGCTACTTACTCTCTGTAATCTGTTCTCTCTGACTTTTACTCTCTGCACACAGACCTCTGAGATTTTTGCTCTCTGCACTTTGCTCTCTGTGATTTTTACTCTGCATTCTTCTGTCTGTGATTTTCACTCTCTGCATTCTGTCTCTGTGATTTTTACTCTCTGCACACTGATCTCTGTGATTTTTATTCTCTGTACTCTGATCTCTGTGATTTTTACGATCTGCACTCTGTCCTCTGTGATTTTTATTCTCCGCACTCTGCTCTCTCTGATTTTTATTCTCCGCACGCTGCTCTCTCTGATTTATTATCTCCTCACTCTGCTCTCTGTGATTTTTACTCTCTGGACTCTGTCCTCTGTGATTTTTATTCTCCGCACTCTGGTCTCTCTGATTTATATTTTCCGCACTCTGCTCTCACTGATTTTTACTCTCTGTACTCTGCTCTCTGTGATTTTTACTCTCCGCACTCTGTTCTCTTTGATTTTTACAGTCTGGACTCTGTTTTCTGTCATTTTTACTCTCTGCACTCTGTGCTCTGTGATTTTTACACTCTGCACTCTAATTTCTGTGATTTTCACTCTCTGCATTCTGCGCTCTGTGATTTTTTTTCTCTGCACTCTGTTCTCTGTGATTTTTATTCTCCGCACTCTGCTAACTCTGATTTTTCATCTCCGCACTCTGCTCTCTGTGATTTTTACTCTCTGCACTCAGTACTCTGTGATTTTTTCTCTCCGCACTGTGTTCTCTGTGATTTTTACAGTCTGCTGTCTGTTCTCTGTCATTTTTACTCTCCGCACCCTGCTCTCTGTGATTTTTAATCACTGCACTATGCTCTCTGTGATTTTTACTCTCTGCACTCTGTTCTCTGTGATGTTTGGTCTCCGCACTATGATATCTGAGAGTCTTACTCTCTGCCCTCTGCTCTCTGTGATCTTTACTCTCTGCCCTCAGGTCTGTGTGATTTTTACTCTCTGCACTCTGTTCTCTGTGATTTTTACTCTCTGCACTCTGATCTCTGT
Source organism: Mobula birostris (assembly GCF_030028105.1). Taxonomy (NCBI): domain Eukaryota; kingdom Metazoa; phylum Chordata; class Chondrichthyes; order Myliobatiformes; family Myliobatidae; genus Mobula; species Mobula birostris. Next base: position 38,877 of record NW_027274843.1, read on the forward strand.
GATACTTACTCTCTGCACTCTGTTCTCTGTGATTTTTACTCTCTGCACACAGATCTCTGAGATTTTTACTCACTGCACTCTGTTCTCTGTGATTTTTATTCTCCGCACTCTGCTCTCTCTGATTTTTAACCTCCGCACTCTGCTCTCTGTGATTTTTACTCTCTGCACTCAGCTGTCTGTGATTTTTACTCTCTGCACTCGGCACTCTGTGATTTTTACTCTCTGCCCTCAGGTCTGTGTGATTTTTACTCTCTGCACTCTGATCTCGGTGCTACTTACTCTCTGCAATCTGTTCTCTCTGACTTTTACTCTCTGCACACAGACCTCTGAGATTTTTGCTCTCTGCACTTTGCTCTCTGTGATTTTTACTCTGCATTCTTCTGTCTGTGATTTTCACTCTCTGCATTCTGTCTCTGTGATTTTTACTCTCTGCACACTGATCTCTGTGATTTTTATTCTCTGTACTCTGATCTCTGCGATTTTTACGATCTGCACTCTGTCCTCTGTGATTTTTATTCTCCGCACGCTGCTCTCTCTGATTTATTATCTCCTCACTCTGCTCTCTGTGATTTTTACTCTCTGGACTCTGTCCTCTGTGATTTTTATTCTCCGCACTCTGGTCTCTCTGATTTATATTTTCCGCACTCTGCTCTCACTGATTTTTAATCTCCTCACTCTGCTCTCTGTGATTTTTACTCTCTACACTCGGGACTCTGTGCATTTTACTCTCTGTACTCTGCTCTCTGTGATATTTACTCTCTGAACTCTGATCTCTGTGATATTTACTCTCGCGAGTCTGTTCTCTGTTATTTTTACTCTCTGCCCAGAGCTCTCTGTGATTTTTAATCTCTGCACTATGCTCTCTGTGATATTTACTTTCTATACTCTGATCTCTGTAACTTTTACTCTCCGCACTCTGATCTCTGTGATTTTTATTCTCTGCACTCAGATCTCTGTGATTTCTACTGTCCGCACACTGTTCTCTGTGATTTTTATTCTCCGCACTCTGCTCTCTCTGATTTTAAATCTCCGCACTCTGCTGTCTGTGAATTTTACACTCTGCACTCAGCTGTCTGTGATTTTTACTCTCTGCACTCGGCACTCTGTGATTTCTACTCTCTGTACTCTGTTCTCTGTGATTTCTAATCTGTGCACTCAGTTCTCTGTGATTTTTATTCTCCGCACTCTGCTCTCTCTGATTTTTAATCTCCGCACTCTGCTCTCTGTGATTTTTACTCTCTGCACTAGGCACTCTGTGATTTTTACTCTCTGTACTCTGCTCTCTGTGATTTTTACTCTCTTCACTCTGCTCTCTGTGATTTTTACTCTCCGCACACTGTTCTCTGTGATGGTTACGCTCTGCACTCTGTTCTCGGTGATTTTTACAGTCTGCACTCTGTTCTCTGTGATTTTTACTCTCTGCACTCCGATCTCTGTGATTTTTACTCTCTGCACCCTGATCTCTGTGATTTTTACTCTCTGCACTCTGATCTCTGAGACTTTTCCTCTCTGCACTCTGCTCTCTGTGATTTTTACTCTCTGCACCCTGATCTCTGTGATTTTTATTCTCCGCACTCGGCTCTCTCTGATTTTTAATCTCTGCACTCAGCTCTCTGTGATTTTTACTCTCTGCACTCGGCACTCTGTGATTTTTACTCTCTTCACTCTGCTCTCTGTGATATTTACTTTCTGCACTCTGATCTCTGTAACTTTTACTCTCCGCACTCTGATCTCTGTGATTTTTACTCTCTGTACTCTGATCTCTGTGATTTTTACTCACTGCACTCTGATCTCTGAGACTTCTACTCTCTGCACACAGATCTCTGTGATTTTTGCTCTCCGCACTCTGTTCTCTGTGATGTTTGGTCTCCGCACTATGATCTCTGAGAGTTTTACTCTCTGCCCTCTGCTCTCTGTGATCTTTACTCTCTGCCCTCAGGTCTGTGTGATTTTTATTCTCTGCACTCTGTTCTCAGTGATGTTTGTTCTCCGCACTATGATCTCTGAGAGTTTTACTCTCTGCACTCTGCTCTCTGTGATCTTTACTCTCTGCCCTCAGGTCTGTGTGATTTTTACTCTCTGCACACTGTTCTCTGTGATGTTTACTCTCTGAACTCTGATCTCTGTGATATTTACTCTCCCTAGTCTGTTCTCTGTTATTTTCACTCTCTGCCCTCAGCTCTCTTTGATTTTTAATCTCCGCACTCTGCTCTCCGTGATTTTTACTAGCTGTACTCAGCTCTCTGTGATTTTTACTCTCTGCACCCTGCTCTCTGTGATTTTTAATCTCTGCACTATGCTCTCTGTGATTTGTACTCTCTGAACTCGGCACTCTGTGATTTTTACTCTCTGTACTCTGCTCTCTGTGATTTTTACTCTCTTCACTCTGCTCTCTGTGATTTTTACTCTCCGCACACTGTTCTCTGTGATGGTTACGCTCTGCACTCTGATCTCTGTGATTTTTACTCTCTGCACTCTGATCTCTGAGACTTTTCCTCTCTGCACTCTGATCTCTGTGATTTTCACTCTCCGCACTCTGTTCTCTGTGATTTTTATTCTCCGCACTCTGCTCTCTCTGATTTTTAATCTCTGCACTCAGCACTCTGTGATTTTTACTCTCTGCACTCGGCACTCTGTGATTTTTACTCTCTTCACTCTGCTCTCTTTGATATTTACTTTCTGCACTGTGATCTCTGTAACTTTTACTCTCCGCACTCTGATCTCTGTGATTTTTACTCTCTGCACTCAGATCTCTGTGATTTTTACTCTCCGCACTCTGCTCTCTCTGATTTTAAATCTCCGCACTCTGCTGTCTGTGATTTTAACACTCTGCACTCAGCTGTCTGTGATTTTTACTCTCTGCACTTGGCACTCTGTGATTTTTACTCTCTGTACTCTGCTTCTGTGATATTCACTCTCTTCACTATGCATCTGAGATTTTTACTCTCTGCACTCTGCTCTCTGTGATTTCTACTGTGTGCACTCTGTTCTCTGTAATTTTTATTCTCCGCACTCTGCTCTCTCTGATTTTTAGTCTCCGCACTCTGCTCTCTGTGATTTTTACTCTCTGCACTCAGCTGTCTGTGATTTTTACTCTCTGCACTCGGCACTCTATGATTTTTACTCTCTGTGCTCTGCTCTCTGCGATTTTTATTCTCCGCACTCTGTTCTCTTTGATATTTACAGTCTGCACTCTGTTCCCTGTCATTTTGACTCTCTGCACTCAGATCTCTGTTATTTTTATTCTCCACACTCTGCTCTCTCTGATTTTTCATCTCCGCACTCTGCTCTCTGTGGTTTTTACTCTCTGCACTCAGCTGTCTGTGATTTTTACTCTCTGCACTCGGTACTCTGTGATTTTTTTCTCTCCGCACTGTGTTCTCTGTGATTTTTACAGTCTGCTCTCTGTTCTCTGTCATTTTTATTCTCCGCACTCTGCTCTCTCTGATTTTTCATCTCTGCACTCTGCTCTCTGTGATTTTTACTCTCTGCACTCAGCTGTCTGTGATTTTTACTGTCTGCACTCTGTTCTCTGTGATGTTTGCTCTCCGCACTATGATCTCAGAGATTCTTACTCTCTGCACTCTGATCTTTGGGATTTTTCTTCTCTGCAATCCGTTCTCTGCGATTTTGACTTTCCGCAATCTGATCTCTGTGATTTTTACTCCCTGCACACTTCTCTCTGTGATTTTTACACTCCAGACTCTGCTTTCTGTGAATTGTACTCTGCCAATTCTGCTCTCTGTGGTTTTTACTCTCCGCACTCTGTTCTCTGTGATTTTTACTCTCTGCGCTATTTTCTCTGTGATTATTAATCTGTGCACTCTGTTCTCTGTGATTTTTGCTCTCCGCACTCTGTTCTCTGTGATTTTTACTCTCTGCTCTCTGATCTCTGTGATATTTACTCCGTGTACACTGTTTTCTGTGATTTTTACTCTCCCCAGTCTGTTCTCTGTGAATTTTACTCTCCGCACTGTGCTCTCTCCAATTTTAACTCACCACACTCTGCTGTCTGTGATTTTTACTCTCCGCACTCTATTCTCTGAGATTTTTACACTCTGCACTCTGTTTTCTGTCATTTTTACTCTCTGCACTCTGTGCTCTGTGATTTTTACACTCTGCACTCTAATTTCTGTGATTTTCACTCTCTGCATTCTGCGCTCTGTGATTTTTTTTCTCTGCACTCTGTTCTCTGTGATTTTTATTCTCCGCACTCTGCTAACTCTGATTTTTCATCTCCGCACTCTGCTCTCTGTGATTTTTACTCTCTGCACTCAGTACTCTGTGATTTTTTCTCTCCGCACTGTGTTCTCTGTGATTTTTACAGTCTGCTGTCTGTTCTCTGTCATTTTTACTCTCCGCACCCTGCTCTCTGTGATTTTTAATCACTGCACTATGCTCTCTGTGATTTTTACTCTCTGCACTCTGTTCTCTGTGATGTTCAGTCTCCGCACTATGATCTCTGAGAGTCTTACTCTCTGCCCTCTGCTCTCTGTGATCTTTACTCTCTGCCCTCAGGTCTGTGTGATTTTTACTCTCTGCACTCTGTTCTCTGTGATTTTTACTCTCTGCACTCTGCTCTCTGTGATTTCTACTCTCTGCACTCTGTTCTCTGTGATTTTTTCTCTCCGCACTGTGTTCTCTGTGATTTTTTCAGTCTGCTCTCAGTTCTCTGTCATTTTTACTCTCCGCACCCTGCTCTCTGTGATTTTTAATCACTGCACTATGCTCTTTGTTATTTTTACTCTCTGCACTCTGTTCTCTGTGATGTTTGCCCTCCGCACTATGATCTCTGAGAGTCTTACTCTCTGCCCTCTGCCCACTGTGATCTTTACTCTCTGTCCTCAGGTCTGTGTGATTTTTACTCTCTGCACTCTGTTCTCTGTGATGTTTACTCTCTGCACTCAGCTCTCAGAGATTCTTACTCTCTGCACTCTGATCTCAGGGATTTTTACTCTCTGCAATCTGTTCTCTGTGATTTTTACTCCCCGCACTGTGCTCTCTCTAATTTTTACTCTCTGCACTCTGTTCTCTGTGATTTTTACTCTCCGTACTGTGCTCTCTCTAATTTTTAACCTCCTCACTCTGCTCTCTGTGATTTTTACTCTGGACACTCGGGACTCTGTGAATTTTACTCTCTGTACTCTGTTCTCTGTGATCTTTACTCACCGCAGTCTGCTGTCTGTGATTTTTACTCTCTGCACTCTATTCTCTGAGATTTTTACACTCTGCACTCTGTTTTCTGTCATTTGTACTATCTGCACTCTGCGCTCTGTGATTTTTACACTCTGCACTCTAATTTCTGTGATTTTTACACTCCACACTCTGCTTTCTGTGATTTTTACACTCCGCACTCTGCTTTCTGTGATTTTTACTCTGCCAATTCTGCTCTCTGTGGTTTTTACTCTCTGCTGTCTGATCTCTGAGACTTTTACTCTCTGAACACAGATCTCTGTGATTTTTACTCTCCGCACTCTGGTCTCTGTGATTTTTACTCTCTGTACTCTGCTCTCTGTGATTTCTACTCTCTGCACTCCGTTCTCTGTGATTTTTATTCTCCGCTCTCTGCTCTCTCTGATTTTTAATCTCCGCACTCTGCTCTCACTGATTTTTAATCTCCGCACTCTGATTTCTCTGATTATTACTCTCTGCACTCAGCTTTCTGTGATTTTCACTCTCTGCACTCGGCACTCTGTGATTTTTGCTCTCAGCACCCTGTTCTCTGTGATTTTTACTCTCTGCTCTCTGATCTCTGTGATATTTACTCTGTGTACACTGCTTTCTGTGATTTTTACTCTCCCCAGTCTGTTCTCTGTGATTTTTACTCTCCGCATTCTAATTTCTGTGATTTTCGCTCTCTGCACTCTGCGGTCTGTGATTTTTATTCTCTGCACTCTGTTCTCTGAGATGTTTGCTCTCTGGACTCTGATCTCTGTTAGTTTTAACCTCTGCCCTCTGCTCTCTGTGATTTTTACACTCTGCCCTCCGCTCTGTGTGATTTTTACTCTCCGCACACTGTTCTCTGTGATGGTTACTCTCAGCACTCTGTTCTCGGTGATTTTTACAGACTGCACTCTGTTCTCTGTGATTTTTGCTCTCTGCACTCTGATCTCTGTGATTTTTACTCACTGCACTCTGATCTCTGAGACTTTTACTCTCTGCACACAGATCTCGGTGATTTTTACTCTCTGCACTCTAATTTCTGTGATCTTCGCTCTCTGCACTCTGCGGTCTGTGATTTTTCTTCTCTGCACTCTGTTCTCTGTGATGTTTGGTCTCCGCACTATGATCTATGAGAGTTTTACTCTCTGCCCTCTGCTCTCTGTGATCTTTACTCTCTGCCCTCAGGTCTGTTTGATTTTTACTCTCTGCACTCTGTTCTCTGTGATGTTTGGTCTCCGCACTATGATCTCTGAGAGTTTTACTCTCTGCACTCTGCTCTCTGTGATCTTTACTCTCTGCCCTCAGGTCTGTGTGATTTTTACTCTCTGCACTCTGTTCTCTGTGATGTTTACTCTCTGAAATCTGATCTCTGTGATATTTACTCTCCCTAGTCTGTTCTCTGTTATTTATACTCTCTGCCCTCAGCTCTCTTTGATTTTTAATCTCCGCACTCTGCTCTCCGTGATTTTTACTCGCTGTACTCAGCTCTCTGTGATTTTTACTCTCTGCACTAGGCACTCTGTGATTTTTACTCTCTGTACTCTGCTCTCTGTGATTTTTACTCTCTTCACTCTGCTCTCTGTGATTTTTACTCTCCGCACACTGTTCTCTGTGATGGTTACGCTCTGCACTCTGTTCTCGGTGATTATTACAGTCTGCACTCTGTTCTCTGTGATTTTTATTCTCTGCACTCCGATCTCTGTGATTTTTACTCTCTGCACCCTGATCTCTGTGATTTTTACTCTCTGCACTCTGATCTCTGAGACTTTTCCTCTCTGCACTCTGATCTCTGTGATTTTCACTCTCCGCACTCAGATCTCTGTGATTTTTATTCTCTGCACTCGGCACTCTGTGATTTTTACTCTCTTCACTCTGCTCTCTGTGATATTTACTTTCTGCACTCTGATCTCTGTAACTTTTACTCTCCGCACTCTGATCTCTGTGATTTTTTTTTCTCTGCACTCTGTTCTCTGTGATTTTTATTCTCCGCACTCTGCTAACTCTGATTTTTCATCTCCGCACTCTGCTCTCTGTGATTTTTACTCTCTGCACTCAGTACTCTGTGATTTTTTCTCTCCGCACTGTGTTCTCTGTGATTTTTACAGTCTGCTGTCTGTTCTCTGTCATTTTTACTCTCCGCACCCTGCTCTCTGTGATTTTTAATCACTGCCCTATGCTCTCTGTGATTTTTACTCTCTGCACTCTGTTCTCTGTGATGTTCGGTCTCCGCACTATGATCTCTGAGAGTCTTACTCTCTGCCCTCTGCTCTCTGTGATCTTTACTCTCTGCCCTCAGGTCTGTGTGATTTTTACTCTCTGCACTCTGTTCTCTGTGATTTTTACTCTCTGCACTCTGCTCTCTGTGATTTCTACTCTCTGCACTCTGTTCTCTGTGATTTTTTCTCTCCGCACTGTGTTCTCTGTGATTTTTTCAATCTGCTCTCAGTTCTCTGTCATTTTTACTCTCCGCACCCTGCTCTCTGTGATTTTTAATCACTGCACTATGCTCTTTGTTATTTTTACTCTCTGCACTCTGTTCTCTGTGATGTTTGCCCTCCGCACTATGATCTCTGAGAGTCTTACTCTCTGCCCTCTGCCCACTGTGATCTTTACTCTCTGTCCTCAGGTCTGTGTGATTTTTACTCTCTGCACTCTGTTCTCTGTGATGTTTACTCTCTGCACTCAGCTCTCAGAGATTCTTACTCTCTGCACTCTGATCTCAGGGATTTTTACTCTCTGCAATCTGTTCTCTGTGATTTTTACTCCCCGCACTGTGCTCTCTCTAATTTTTACTCTCTGCACTCTGTTCTCTGTGAGTTTTACTCTCCGTACTGTGCTCTCTCTAATTTTTAATCTCCTCACTCTGCTCTCTGTGATTTTTACTCTGGACACTCGGGACTCTGTGAATTTTACTCTCTGTACTCTGTTCTCTGTGATCTTTACTCACCGCAGTCTGCTGTCTGTGATTTTTACTCTCTGCACTCTATTCTCATGATTTTTACACTCTGCACTCTGTTTTCTGTCATTTGTACTATCTGCACTCTGCGCTCTGTGATTTTTACACTCTGCACTCTAATTTCTGTGATTTTTACACTCCACACTCTGCTTTCTGTGATTTTTACACTCCGCACTCTGCTTTCTGTGATTTTTACTCTGCCAATTCTGCTCTCTGTGGTTTTTACTCTCTGCTCTCTGATCTCTGAGACTTTTACTCTCTGAACACAGATCTCTGTGATTTTTACTCTCCGCACTCTGGTCTCTGTGATTTTTACTCTCTGTACTCTGCTCTCTGTGATTTCTACTCTCTGCACTCCGTTCTCTGTGATTTTTATTCTCCGCTCTCTGCTCTCTCTGATTTTTAATCTCCGCACTCTGCTCTCACTGATTTTTAATCTCCGCACTCTGATTTCTCTGATTATTACTCTCTGCACTCAGCTTTCTGTGATTTTCACTCTCTGCACTCGGCACTCTGTGATTTTTGCTCTCCGCACCCTGTTCTCTGTGATTTTTACTCTCTGCTCTCTGATCTCTGTGATATTTACTCTGTGTACACTGCTTTCTGTGATTTTACTCTCCCCAGTCTGTTCTCTGTGATTTTTACTCTCCGCACTCTAATTTCTGTGATTTTCGCTCTCTGCACTCTGCGGTCTGTGATTTTTATTCTCTGCACTCTGTTCTCTGAGATGTTTGCTCTCTGGACTCTGATCTCTGTTAGTTTTAACCTCTGCCCTCTGCTCTCTGTGATTTTTACACTCTGCCCTCCGCTCTGTGTGATTTTTACTCTCCGCACACTGTTCTCTGTGATGGTTACTCTCAGCACTCTGTTCTCGGTGATTTTTACAGACTGCACTCTGTTCTCTGTGATTTTTGCTCTCTGCACTCTGATCTCTGTGATTTTTACTCACTGCACTCTGATCTCTGAGACTTTTACTCTCTGCACACAGATCTCGGTGATTTTTACTCTCTGCACTCTAATTTCTGTGATCTTCGCTCTCTGCACTCTGCGGTCTGTGATTTTCTTCTCTGCACTCTGTTCTCTGTGATGTTTGGTCTCCGCACTATGATCTATGAGAGTTTTACTCTCTGCCCTCTGCTCTCTGTGATCTTTACTCTCTGCCCTCAGGTCTGTTTGATTTTTACTCTCTGCACTCTGTTCTCTGTGATGTTTGGTCTCCGCACTATGATCTCTGAGAGTTTTACTCTCTGCACTCTGCTCTCTGTGATCTTTACTCTCTGCCCTCAGGTCTGTGTGATTTTTACTCTCTGCACTCTGTTCTCTGTGATGTTTACTCTCTGAACTCTGATCTCTGTTATTTATACTCTCTGCCCTCAGCTCTCTTTGATTTTTAATCTCCGCACTCTGCTCTCCGTGATTTTTACTCGCTGTACTCAGCTCTCTGTGATTTTTACTCTCTGCACTAGGCACTCTGTGATTTTTACTCGCTGTACTCTGCTCTCTGTGATTTTTACTCTCTTCACTCTGCTCTCTGTGATTTTTACTCTCCGCACACTGTTCTCTGTGATGGTTACGCTCTGCACTCTGTTCTCGGTGATTTTTACAGTCTGCACTCTGTTCTCTGTGATTTTTACTCTCTGCACTCCGATCTCTGTGATTTTTACTCTCTGCACCCTGATCTCTGTGATTTTTACTCTCTACACTCTGATCTCTGAGACTTTTCCTCTCTGCACTCTGATCTCTGTGATTTTCACTCTCCGCACTCAGTTCTCTGTGATGTTTATTCTCCGCACTCTGCTCTCTCTGATTTTTAATCTCTGCACTCAGCTCTCTGTGATTTTTACTCTCTGCACTCGGCACTCTGTGATTTTTACTCTCTTCACTCTGCTCTCTGTGATATTTACTTTCTGCACTCTGATCTCTGTAACTTTTACTCTCCGCACTCTGATCTCTGTGATTTTTACTCTCTGCAGTCTGTTCTCTGTTATTTTTACTCTCTGCCCTCAGCTCTCTTTGATTTTTAATCTCCGCACTCTGCTCTCCGTGATTTTTACTAGCTGTACTCAGCTCTCTGTGATTTTTACTCTCTGCACCCTGCTCTCTGTGATTTTTAATCTCTGCACTATGCTCTCTGTGATTTGTACTCTCTGCACTCGGCACTCTGTGATTTTTACTCTCTGTACTCTGCTCTCTGTGATTTTTACTCTCTTCACTCTGCTCTCTGTGATTTTTACTCTCCGCACACTGTTCTCTGTGATGGTTACGCTCTGCACTCTGATCTCTGTGATTTTTACTCTCTGCACTCTGATCTCTGAGACTTTTCCTCTCTGCACTCTGATCTCTGTGATTTTCACTCTCCGCACTCTGTTCTCTGTGATTTTTATTCTCCGCACTCTGCTCTCTCTGATTTTTAATCTCTGCACTCAGCACTCTGTGATTTTTACTCTCTGCACTCGGCACTCTGTGATTTTTACTCTCTTCACTCTGCTCTCTTTGATATTTACTTTCTGCACTGTGATCTCTGTAACTTTTACTCTCCGCACTCTGATCTCTGTGATTTTTACTCTCTGCACTCAGATCTCTGTGATTTTTACTCTCCGCACTCTGCTCTCTCTGATTTTAAATCTCCGCACTCTGCTGTCTGTGATTTTAACACTCTGCACTCAGCTGTCTGTGATTTTTACTCTCTGCACTTGGCACTCTGTGATTTTTACTCTCTGTACTCTGCTTCTGTGATATTCACTCTCTTCACTATGCATCTGAGATTTTTACTCTCTGCACTCTGCTCTCTGTGATTTCTACTGTGTGCACTCTGTTCTCTGTAATTTTTATTCTCCGCACTCTGCTCTCTCTGATTTTTAGTCTCCGCACTCTGCTCTCTGTGATTTTTACTCTCTGCACTCAGCTGTCTGTGATTTTTACTCTCTGCACTCGGCACTCTATGATTTTTACTCTCTGTGCTCTGCTCTCTGCGATTTTTATTCTCCGCACTCTGTTCTCTTTGATATTTACAGTCTGCACTCTGTTCCCTGTCATTTTTACTCTCTGCACTCAGATCTCTGTTATTTTTATTCTCCACACTCTGCTCTCTCTGATTTTTCATCTCCGCACTCTGCTCTCTGTGGTTTTTACTCTCTGCACTCAGCTGTCTGTGATTTTTACTCTCTGCACTCGGTACTCTGTGATTTTTTTCTCTCCGCACTGTGTTCTCTGTGATTTTTACAGTCTGCTCTCTGTTCTCTGTCATTTTTACTCTCCGCACCCTGCTGTCTGTGATTTTTAATCACTGCACTATGCTCTGTGCGATTTTTACTCTCCGCACTCTGTTCCCTTTGATTTTTACATTCTGCACTCTGTTCCCTGTCATTTTTACTCTCTGCACTCTGATCTCTGTTATTTTTATTCTCCGCACTCTGCTCTCTCTGATTTTTCATCTCTGCACTCTGCTCTCTGTGATTTTTACTCTCTGCACTCAGCTGTCTGTGATTTTTACTGTCTGCACTCTGTTCTCTGTGATGTTTGCTCTCCGCACTATGATCTCAGAGATTCTTACTCTCTGCACTCTGATCTTTGGGATTTTTCTTCTCTGCAATCCGTTCTCTGCGATTTTGACTTTCCGCAATCTGATCTCTGTGATTTTTACTCCCTGCACACTTCTCTCTGTGATTTTTACACTCCAGACTCTGCTTTCTGTGAATTGTACTCTGCCAATTCTGCTCTCTGTGGTTTTTACTCTCCGCACTCTGTTCTCTGTGATTTTTACTCTCTGCGCTATTTTCTCTGTGATTATTACTCTGTGCAGTCTGTTCTCTGTGATTTTTGCTCTCCGCACTCTGTTCTCTGCGATTTTTACTCTCTGCTCTCTGATCTCTGTGATATTTACTCTGTGTACACTGTTTTCTGTGATTTTTACTCTCCCCAGTCTGTTCTCTGTGATTTTTACTCTCCGCACTGTGCTCTCTCCAATTTTAACTCACCACACTCTGCTGTCTGTGATTTTTACTCTCCGCACTCTATTCTCTGAGATTTTTACACTCTGCACTCTGTTTTCTGTCATTTTTACTCTCTGCACTCTGTGCTCTGTGATTTTTACACTCTGCACTCTAATTTCTGTGATTTTCACTCTCTGCATTCTGCGCTCTGTGATTTTTTTTCTCTACACTCTGCTCTCTGTGATTTTTATTCTCCGCACTCTGCTAACTCTGATTTTTCATCTCCGCACTCTGCTCTCTGTGATTTTTACTCTCTGCACTCAGTACTCTGTGATTTTTTCTCTCCGCACTGTGCTCTTTGTGATTTTTACAGTCTGCTGTCTGTTCTCTGTCATTTTTACTCTCCGCACCCTGCTCTCTGTGATTTTTAATCACCTGCACTATGCTCTCTGTGATTTTTACTCTCTGCACTCTGTTCTCTGTGATGTTCGGTCTCCGCACTATGATCTCTGAGAGTCTTACTCTCTGCCCTCTGCTCTCTGTGATCTTTACTCTCTGCCCTCAGGTCTGTGTGATTTTTACTCTCTTCACTCTGCTCTCTGTGATATTTACTTTCTGCACTCTGATCTCTGTAACTTTTACTCTCCGCACTCTGATCTCTGTGATTTTTACTCTCTGCACTCTGATCTCTGTGATTTTTACTCACTGCACTCTGATCTCTGAGACTTCTACTCTCTGCACACAGATCTCTGTGATTTTTGCTCTCCGCACTCTGTTCTCTGTGATGTTTGGTCTCCGCACTATGATCTCTGAGAGTTTTACTCTCTGCCCTCTGCTCTCTGTGATCTTTACTCTCTGCCCTCAGGTCTGTGTGATTTTTATTCTCTGCACTCTGTTCTCTGTGATGTTTGTTCTCCGCACTATGATCTCTGAGAGTTTTACTCTCTGCACTCTGCTCTCTGTGATCTTTACTCTCTGCCCTCAGGTCTGTGTGATTTTTACTCTCTGCACACTGTTCTCTGTGATGTTTACTCTCTGAACTCTGATCTCTGTGATATTTACTCTCCCTAGTCTGTTCTCTGTTATTTTTACTCTCTGCCCTCAGCTCTCTTTGATTTTTAATCTCCGCACTCTGCTCTCCGTGATTTTTACTAGCTGTACTCAGCTCTCTGTGATTTTTACTCTCTGCACCCTGCTCTCTGTGATTTTTAATCTCTGCACTATGCTCTCTGTGATTTGTACTCTCTGCACTCGGCACTCTGTGATTTTTACTCTCTGTACTCTGCTCTCTGTGATTTTCACTCTCTTCACTCTGCTCTCTGTGATTTTCACTCTCCGCACACTGTTCTCTGTGATGGTTACGCTCTGCACTCTGATCTCTGTGATTTTTACTCTCTGCACTCTGATCTCTGAGACTTTTCCTCTCTGCACTCTGATCTCTGTGATTTTCACTCTCCGCACTCTGTTCTCTGTGATTTTTATTCTCCGCACTCTGCTCTCTCTGATTTTTAATCTCTGCACTCAGCACTCTGTGATTTTTACTCTCTGCACTCGGCACTCTGTGATTTTTACTCTCTTCACTCTGCTCTCTTTGATATTTACTTTCTGCACTGTGATCTCTGTAACTTTTACTCTCCGCACTCTGATCTCTGTGATTTTTACTCTCTGCACTCAGATCTCTGTGATTTTTACTCTCCGCACTCTGCTCTCTCTGATTTTAAATCTCCGCACTCTGCTGTCTGTGATTTTAACACTCTGCACTCAGCTGTCTGTGATTTTTACTCTCTGCACTTGGCACTCTGTGATTTTTACTCTCTGTACTCTGCTTCTGTGATATTCACTCTCTTCACTATGCATCTGAGATTTTTACTCTCTGCACTCTGCTCTCTGTGATTTCTACTGTGTGCACTCTGTTCTCTGTAATTTTTATTCTCCGCACTCTGCTCTCTCTGATTTTTAGTCTCCGCACTCTGCTCTCTGTGATTTTTACTCTCTGCACTCAGCTGTCTGTGATTTTTACTCTCTGCACTCGGCACTCTATGATTTTTACTCTCTGTGCTCTGCTCTCTGCGATTTTTATTCTCCGCACTCTGTTCTCTTTGATATTTACAGTCTGCACTCTGTTCCCTGTCATTTTTACTCTCTGCACTCAGATCTCTGTTATTTTTATTCTCCACACTCTGCTCTCTCTGATTTTTCATCTCCGCACTCTGCTCTCTGTGGTTTTTACTCTCTGCACTCAGCTGTCTGTGATTTTTACTCTCTGCACTCGGTACTCTGTGATTTTTTTCTCTCCGCACTGTGTTCTCTGTGATTTTTACAGTCTGCTCTCTGTTCTCTGTCATTTTTACTCTCCGCACCCTGCTCTCTGTGATTTTTAATCACTGCACTATGCTCTCTGCGATTTTTACTCTCCGCACTCTGTTCCCTTTGATTTTTACATTCTGCACTCTGTTCCCTGTCATTTTTACTCTCTGCACTCTGATCTCTGTTATTTTTATTCTCCGCACTCTGCTCTCTCTGATTTTTCATCTCTGCACTCTGCTCTCTGTGATTTTTACTCTCTGCACTCAGCTGTCTGTGATTTTTACTGTCTGCACTCTGTTCTCTGTGATGTTTGCTCTCCGCACTATGATCTCAGAGATTCTTACTCTCTGCACTCTGATCTTTGGGATTTTTCTTCTCTGCAATCCGTTCTCTGCGATTTTGACTTTCCGCAATCTGATCTCTGTGATTTTTACTCCCTGCACACTTCACTCTGTGATTTTTACACTCCAGACTCTGCTTTCTGTGAATTGTACTCTGCCAATTCTGCTCTCTGTGGTTTTTACTCTCCGCACTCTGTTCTCTGTGATTTTTACTCTCTGCGCTATTTTCTCTGTGATTATTACTCTGTGCACTCTGTTCTCTGTGATTTTTGCTCTCCGCACTCTGTTCTCTGTGATTTTTACTCTCTGCTCTCTGATCTCTGTGATATTTACTCTGTGTACACTGTTTTCTGTGATTTTTACTCTCCCCAGTCTGTTCTCTGTGATTTTTACTCTCCGCACTGTGCTCTCTCCAATTTTAACGCACCACACTCTGCTGTCTGTGATTTTTACTCTCCGCACTCTATTCTCTGAGATTTTTACACTCTGCACTCTGTTTTCTGTCATTTTTACTCTCTGCACTCTGTGCTCTGTGATTTTTACACTCTGCACTCTAATTTCTGTGATTTTCACTCTCTGCATTCTGCGCTCTGTGATTTTTTTTCTCTGCACTCTGTTCTCTGTGATTTTTATTCTCCGCACTCTGCTAACTCTGATTTTTCATCTCCGCACTCTGCTCTCTGTGATTTTTACTCTCTGCACTCAGTACTCTGTGATTTTTTCTCTCCGCACTGTGTTCTCTGTGATTTTTACAGTCTGCTGTCTGTTCTCTGTCATTTTTACTCTCCGCACCCTGCTCTCTGTGATTTTTACTCTCTGCACTCTGTTCTCTGTGATGTTCGGTCTCCGCACTATGATCTCTGAGAGTCTTACTCTCTGCCCTCTGCTCTCTGTGATCTTTACTCTCTGCCCTCAGGTCTGTGTGATTTTTACTCTCTGCACTCTGTTCTCTGTGATTTTTACTCTCTGCACTCTGCTCTCTGTGATTTCTACTCTCTGCACTCTGTTCTCTGTGATTTTTTCTCTCCGCACTGTGTTCTCTGTGATTTTTTCAGTCTGCTCTCAGTTCTCTGTCATTTTTACTCTCCGCACCCTGCTCTCTGTGATTTTTAATCACTGCACTATGCTCTTTGTTATTTTTACTCTCTGCACTCTGTTCTCTGTGATGTTTGCCCTCCGCACTATGATCTCTGAGAGTCTTACTCTCTGCCCTCTGCCCACTGTGATCTTTACTCTCTGTCCTCAGGTCTGTGTGATTTTTACTCTCTGCACTCTGTTCTCTGTGATGTTTACTCTCTGCACTCAGCTCTCAGAGATTCTTACTCTCTGCACTCTGATCTCAGGGATTTTTACTCTCTGCAATCTGTTCTCTGTGATTTTTACTCCCCGCACTGTGCTCTCTCTAATTTTTACTCTCTGCACTCTGTTCTCTGTGATTTTTACTCTCCGTACTGTGCTCTCTCTAATTTTTAATCTCCTCACTCTGCTCTCTGTGATTTTTACTCTGGACACTCGGGACTCTGTGAATTTTACTCTCTGTACTCTGTTCTCTGTGATCTTTACTCACCGCAGTCTGCTGTCTGTGATTTTTACTCTCTGCACTCTATTCTCTGAGATTTTTACACTCTGCACTCTGTTTTCTGTCATTTGTACTATCTGCACTCTGCGCTCTGTGATTTTTACACTCTGCACTCTAATTTCTGTGATTTTTAAACTCCACACTCTGCTTTCTGTGATTTTTACACTCCGCACTCTGCTTTCTGTGATTTTTACTCTGCCAATTCTGCTCTCTGTGGTTTTTACTCTCTGCTCTCTGATCTCTGAGACTTTTACTCTCTGAACACAGATCTCTGTGATTTTTACTCTCCGCACTCTGGTCTCTGTGATTTTTACTCTCTGTACTCTGCTCTCTGTGATTTCTACTCTCTGCACTCCGTTCTCTGTGATTTTTATTCTCCGCTCTCTGCTCTCTCTGATTTTTAATCTCTGCACTCTGCTCTCACTGAGTTTTAATCTCCGCACTCTGATTTCTCTGATTATTACTCTCTGCACTCAGCCGTCTGTAATTTTCACTCTCTGCACTCGGCACTCTGTGATTTTTGCTCTCCGCACCCTGTTCTCTGTGATTTTTACTCTCTGCTCTCTGCTCTCTGTGATATTTACTCTGTGTACACTGCTTTCTGTGATTTTTACTCTCCCCAGTCTGTTCTCTGTGATTTTTACTCTCCGCATTCTAATTTCTGTGATTTTCGCTCTCTGCACTCTGCGGTCTGTGATTTTTATTCTCTGCACTCTGTTATCTGAGATGTTTGCTCTCTGGACTCTGATCTCTGTTAGTTTTAACCTCTGCCCTCTGCTCTCTGTGATTTTTACACTCTGCCCTCCGCTCTGTGTGATTTTTACTCTCCGCACACTGTTCTCTGTGATGGTTACTCTCAGCACTCTGTTCTCGGTGATTTTTACAGACTGCACTCTGTTCTCTGTGATTTTTACTCTCTGCACTCTGATCTCTGTGATTTTTACTCACTGCACTCTGATCTCTGAGACTTTTACTCTCTGCACACAGATCTCGGTGATTTTTACTCTCTGCACTCTAATTTCTGTGATCTTCGCTCTCTGCACTCTGCGGTCTGTGATTTTTCTTCTCTGCACTCTGTTCTCTGTGATGTTTGGTCTCCGCGCTATGATCTATGAGAGTTTTACTCTCTGCCCTCTGCTCTCTGTGATCTTTACTCTCTGCCCTCAGGTCTGTTTGATTTTTACTCTCTGCACTCTGTTCTCTGTGATGTTTGGTCTCCGCACTATGATCTCTGAGAGTTTTACTCTCTGCACTCTGCTCTCTGTGATCTTTACTCTCTGCCCTCAGGTCTGTGTGATTTTTGCTCTCTGCACTCTGTTCTCTGTGATGTTTACTCTCTGAAATCTGATCTCTGTGATATTTACTCTCCCAAGTCTGTTCTCTGTTATTTTTACTCTCTGCCCTCAGCTCTCTTTGATTTTTAATCTCCGCACTCTGCTCTCCGTGATTTTTACTCTCTGTACTCTGCTCTCTGTGATTTTTACTCTCTTCACTCTGCTCTCTGTGATTTTTACTCTCCGCACACTGTTCTCTGTGATGGTTACGCTCTGCACTCTGTTCTCGGTGGTTTTTACAGTCTGCACTCTGTTCTCTGTGATTTTTACTCTCTGCACTCCGATCTCTGTGATTTTTACTCTCTGCACTCTGATCTCTGTGATTTTTACTCACTGCACTCTGATCTCTGAGACTTTTCCTCTCTGCACTCTGATCTCTGTGATTTTCACTCTCCGCACTCAGTTCTCTGTGATTTTTATTCTCCGCACTCTGCTCTCTCTGATTTTTAATCTCTGCACTCAGCTCTCTGTGATTTTTACTCTCTGCACTCGGCACTCTGTGATTTTTACTCTCTTCACTCTGCTCTCTGTGATTTTTACTCACTGCACTCTGATCTCTCAGACTTCTACTCTCTGCACACAGATCTCTGTGATTTTTACTCTCTGCACTCTAATTTCTGTGATTTTCGCTCTCTGCACTCTGCGGTCTGTGATTTTTATTCTCTGCACTCTGTTCTCTGTGATATTTGCTCTCCGGACTCTGATCTCTGTGAGTTTTACCCTCTGCCCTCTGCTCTCTGTGATTTTTACACTCTGCCCTCAGCTCTGAGTGATTTTTACTCTCCGCACACTGTTCTCTGTGATGGTTACTCTCTGCACTCGGTTCTCGGTGATTTTTACAGACTGCACTCTGTTCTCTGTGATTTTTACTCTCTGCACTCCGTTCTCTGTGATTTTTATTCTCCGCTCTCTGCTCTCTCTGATTTTTAATCTCCGCAGTCTGCTCTCACTGATTTTTAATCTCAGCACTCTTCTTTCTCTGATTATTACTCTCTGCGCTCAGCTGTCTGTGATTTTCACTCTCTGCACTCGGCACTCTGTGATATTTGCTCTCTGTACTCTGCTCTCTGTGATTTTTATTCTCTGCACTATGTTCTCTGTGTTTATTACTCTGTTCACTCTGTTCTCTGTGATTTTTGCTCTCCGCACTCTGTTCTCTGTGATGTTTGGTCTCCGCACTATGATCTCTGAGAGTTTTACTCTCTGCCCTCTGCTCTCTGTGATCTTTACTCTCTGCCCTCAGGTCTGTGTGATTTTTATTCTCTGTACTCTGTTCTCTGTGATGTTTGGTCTCCGCACTATGATCTCTGAGAGTTTTACTCTCTGCACTCTGCTCTCTGTGATCTTTACTCTCTGCCCTCAGGTCTGTGTGATTTTTACTCTCTGCACACTGTTCTCTGTGATGTTTACTCTCTGAACTCTGATCTCTGTGATATTTACTCTCCCTAGTCTGTTCTCTGTTATTTTTACTCTCTGCCCTCAGCTCTCTTTGATTTTTAATCTCCGCACTCTGCTCTCCGTGATTTTTACTAGCTGTATTCAGCTCTCTGTGATTTTCACTCTCTGCACCCTGCTCTCTGTGATTTTTAATCTCTGCACTATACTCTCTGTGATTTGTACTCTCTGCACTCGGCACTCTGTGATTTTTACTCTCTGTACTCTGCTCTCTGTTATTTTTACTCTCTTCACTCTGCTCTCTGTGATTTTTACTCTCCGCACACTGTTCTCTGTGATGGTTACGCTCTGCACTCTGATCTCTGTGATTTTTACTCTCTGCACTCTGATCTCTGAGACTTTTCCTCTCTGCACTCTGATCTCTGTGATTTTCACTCTCCGCACTCTGTTCTCTGTGATTTTTATTCTCCGCACTCTGCTCTCTCTGATTTTTAATCTCTGCACTCAGCACTCTGTGATTTTTACTCTCTGCACTCGGCACTCTGTGATTTTTACTCTCTTCACTCTGCTCTCTTTGATATTTACTTTCTGCACTGTGATCTCTGTAACTTTTACTCTCCGCACTCTGATCTCTGTGATTTTTACTCTCTGCACTCAGATCTCTGTGATTTTTACTCTCCGCACTCTGCTCTCTGTGATTTTTAATCTCTGCACTGTGCTCTCTGATATTTTTACTCTCTGCACTCTGCTCTCTGTGATTTCTACTGTCCGCACTCTGTTCTCTGTGATTTTTATTCTCCGCACTCTGCTCTCTCTGATTTTAAATCTCCGCACTCTGCTGTCTGTGATTTTAACACTCTGCACTCAGCTGTCTGTGATTTTTACTCTCTGCACTTGGCACTCTGTGATTTTTACTCTCTGTACTCTGCTTCTGTGATATTCACTCTCTTCACTATGCCCTCTGAGATTTTTACTCTCTGCACTCTGCTCTCTGTGATTTCTACTGTGTGCACTCTGTTCTCTGTAATTTTTATTCTCCGCACTCTGCTCTCTCTGATTTTTAGTCTCCGCACTCTGCTCTCTGTGATTTTTACTCTCTGCACTCAGCTGTCTGTGATTTTTACTCTCTGCACTCGGCACTCTATGATTTTTACTCTCTGTGCTCTGCTCTCTGCGATTTTTATTCTCCGCACTCTGTTCTCTTTGATATTTACAGTCTGCACTCTGCTCCCTGTCATTTTTACTCTCTGCACTCAGATCTCTGTTATTTTTATTCTCCGCACTCTGCTCTCTCTGATTTTTCATCTCCGCACTCTGCTCTCTGTGGTTTTTACTCTCTGCACTCAGCAGTCTGTGATTTTTACTCTCTGCACTCGGTACTCTGTGATTTTTTCTCTCCGCACTGTGTTCTCTGTGATTTTTACAGTCTGCTCTCTGTTCTCTGTCATTTTTACTCTCCGCACCCTGCTGTCTGTGATTTTTAATCACTACACTATGCTCTGTGCGATTTTTACTCTCCGCACTCTGTTCCCTTTGATTTTTACATTCTGCACTCTGTTCCCTGTCATTTTTACTCTCTGCACTCTGATCTCTGTTATTTTTATTCTCCGCACTCTGCTCTCTCTGATTTTTCATCTCTGCACTCTGCTCTCTGTGATTTTTACTCTCTGCACTCAGCTGTCTGTGATTTTTACTGTCTGCACTCTGTTCTCTGTGATGTTTGCTCTCCGCACTATGATCTCAGAGATTCTTACTCTCTGCACTCTGATCTTTGGGATTTTTCTTCTCTGCAATCCGTTCTCTGCGATTTTGACTTTCCGCAATCTGATCTCTGTGATTTTTACTCCCTGCACACTTCTCTCTGTGATTTTTACACTCCAGACTCTGCTTTCTGTGAATTGTACTCTGCCAATTCTGCTCTCTGTGGTTTTTACTCTCCGCACTCTGTTCTCTGTGATTTTTACTCTCTGCGCTATTTTCTCTGTGATTATTACTCTGTGCACTCTGTTCTCTGTGATTTTTGCTCTCCGCACTCTGTTCTCTGTGATTTTTACTCTCTGCTCTCTGATCTCTGTGATATTTACTCTGTGTACACTGTTTTCTGTGATTTTTACTCTCCCCAGTCTGTTCTCTGTGATTTTTACTCTCCGCACTGTGCTCTCTCCAATTTTTAATCTCCTCACTCTGCTGTCTGTGATTTTTACTCTCTACACTCGGGACTCTGTGAATTTTACTCTCTGTACTCTGCTCTCTGTGATTTTAACTCACCACACTCTGCTGTCTGTGATTTTTACTCTCCGCACTCTATTCTCTGAGATTTTTACACTCTGCACTCTGTTTTCTGTCATTTTTACTCTCTGCACTCTGTGCTCTGTGATTTTTACACTCTGCACTCTAATTTCTGTGATTTTCACTCTCTGCATTCTGCGCTCTGTGATTTTTTTTCTCTGCACTCTGTTCTCTGTGATTTTTATTCTCCGCACTCTGCTAACTCTGATTTTTCATCTCCGCACTCTGCTCTCTGTGATTTTTACTCTCTGCACTCAGTACTCTGTGATTTTTTCTCTCCGCACTGTGTTCTCTGTGATTTTTACAGTCTGCTGTCTGTTCTCTGTCATTTTTAATCTCCGCACCCTGCTCTCTGTGATTTTTAATCACTGCACTATGCTCTCTGTGATTTTTACTCTCTGCACTCTGTTCTCTGTGATATTTGGTCTCCGCACTATGATCTCTGAGAGTCTTACTCTCTGCCCTCTGCTGTCTGTGATCTTTACTCTCTGCCCTCAGGTCTGTGTGATTTTTACTCTCTGCACTCTGTTCTCTGTGTTTTTTACTCTCTGCACTCTGATCTCTGTGATACTTACTCTCTGCACTCTGTTCTCTGTGATTTTTACTCTCTGCACACAGATCTCTGAGATTTTTACTCTCTGCACTCTGTTCTCTGTGATTTTTATTCTCCGCACTCTGCTCTCTCTGATTTTTAACCTCCGCACTCTGCTCTCTGTGATTTTTACTCTCTGCACTCAGCTGTCTGTGATTTTTACTCTCTGCACTCGGCACTCTGTGATTTTTACTCTCTGCCCTCAGGTCTGTGTGATTTTTACTCTCTGCACTCTGATCTCGGTGCTACTTACTCTCTGCAATCTGTTCTCTCTGACTTTTACTCTCTGCACACAGACCTCTGAGATTTTTGCTCTCTGCACTTTGCTCTCTGTGATTTTTACTCTGCATTCTTCTGTCTGTGATTTTCACTCTCTGCATTCTGTCTCTGTGATTTTTACGATCTGCACTCTGTCCTCTGTGATTTTTATTCTCCGCACTCTGCTCTCTCTGATTTTTATTCTCCGCACGCTGCTCTCTCTGATTTATTATCTCCTCACTCTGCTCTCTGTGATTTTTACTCTCTGGACTCTGTCCTCTGTGATTTTTATTCTCCGCACTCTGGTCTCTCTGATTTATATTTTCCGCACTCTGCTCTCACTGATTTTTACTCTCTGTACTCTGCTCTCTGTGATTTTTACTCTCCGCACTCTGTTCTCTTTGATTTTTACAGTCTGGACTCTGTTTTCTGTCATTTTTACTCTCTGCACTCTGTGCTCTGTGATTTTTACACTCTGCACTCTAATTTCTGTGATTTTCACTCTCTGCATTCTGCGCTCTGTGATTTTTTTTTCTCTGCACTCTGTTCTCTGTGATTTTTATTCTCCACACTCTGCTAACTCTGATTTTTCATCTCCGCACTCTGCTCTCTGTGATTTTTACTCTGTGCACTCAGTACTCTGTGATTTTTTCTCTCCGCACTGTGTTCTCTGTGATTTTTACAGTCTGCTGTCTGTTCTCTGTCATTTTTACTCTCCGCACCCTGCTCTCTGTGATTTTTAATCACTGCACTATGCTCTCTGTGATTTTTACTCTCTGCACTCTGTTCTCTGTGATGTTTGGTCTCCGCACTATGATATCTGAGAGTCTTACTCTCTGCCCTCTGCTCTCTGTGATCTTTACTCTCTGCCCTCAGGTCTGTGTGATTTTTACTCTCTGCACTCTGTTCTCTGTGATTTTTACTCTCTGCACTCTGATCTCTGTGATACTTACTCTCTGCACTCTGTTCTCTGTGATTTTTACTCTCTGCACACAGATCTCTGAGATTTTTACTCTCTGCACTCTGTTCTCTGTGATTTTTATTCTCCGCACTCTGCTCTCTCTGATTTTTAACCTCCGCACTCTGCTCTCTGTGATTTTTACTCTCTGCACTCAGCTGTCTGTGATTTTTACTCTCTGCACTCGGCACTCTGTGATTTTTACTCTCTGCCCTCAGGTCTGTGTGATTTTTACTCTCTGCACTCTGATCTCGGTGCTACTTACTCTCTGCAATCTGTTCTCTCTGACTTTTACTCTCTGCACACAGACCTCTGAGATTTTTGCTCTCTGCACTTTGCTCTCTGTGATTTTTACTCTGCATTCTTCTGTCTGTGATTTTCACTCTCTGCATTCTGTCTCTGTGATTTTTACTCTCTGCACACTGATCTCTGTGATTTTTATTCTCTGTACTCTGATCTCTGTGATTTTTACGATCTGCATTCTGTCCTCTGTGATTTTTATTCTCCGCACTCTGCTCTCTCTGATTTTTATTCTCCGCACGCTGCTCTCTCTGATTTATTATCTCCTCACTCTGCTCTCTGTGATTTTTACTCTCTGGACTCTGTCCTCTGTGATTTTTATTCTCCGCACTCTGGTCTCTCTGATTTATATTTTCCGCACTCTGCTCTCACTGATTTTTACTCTCTGTACTCTGCTCTCTGTGATTTTTACTCTCCGCACTCTGTTCTCTTTGATTTTTACAGTCTGGACTCTGTTTTCTGTCATTTTTACTCTCTGCACTCTGTGCTCTGTGATTTTTACACTCTGCACTCTAATTTCTGTGATTTTCACTCTCTGCATTCTGCGCTCTGTGATTTTTTTTCTCTGCACTCTGTTCTCTGTGATTTTTATTCTCCGCACTCTGCTAACTCTGATTTTTCATCTCCGCACTCTGCTCTCTGTGATTTTTACTCTCTGCACTCAGTACTCTGTGATTTTTTCTCTCCGCACTGTGTTCTCTGTGATTTTTACAGTCTGCTGTCTGTTCTCTGTCATTTTTACTCTCCGCACCCTGCTCTCTGTGATTTTTAATCACTGCACTATGCTCTCTGTGATTTTTACTCTCTGCACTCTGTTCTCTGTGATGTTTGGTCTCCGCACTATGATATCTGAGAGTCTTACTCTCTGCCCTCTGCTCTCTGTGATCTTTACTCTCTGCCCTCAGGTCTGTGTGATTTTTACTCTCTGCACTCTGTTCTCTGTGATATTTACTCTCTGCACTCTGATCTCTGTGATACTTACTCTCTGCACTCTGTTCTCTGTGATTTTTACTCTCTGCACACAGATCTCTGAGATTTTTACTCTCTGCACTCTGTTCTCTGTGATTTTTATTCTCCGCACTCTGCTCTCTCTGATTTTTAACCTCCGCACTCTGCTCTCTGTGATTTTTACTCTCTGCACTCAGCTGTCTGTGATTTTTACTCTCTGCACTCGGCACTCTGTGATTTTTACTCTCTGCCCTCAGGTCTGTGTGATTTTTACTCTCTGCACTCTGATCTCGGTGCTACTTACTCTCTGCAATCTGTTCTCTCTGACTTTTACTCTCTGCACACAGACCTCTGAGATTTTTGCTCTCTGCACTTTGCTCTCTGTGATTTTTACTCTGCATTCTTCTGTCTGTGATTTTCACTCTCTGCATTCTGTCTCTGTGATTTTTACTCTCTGCACACTGATCTCTGTGATTTTTATTCTCTGTACTCTGATCTCTGTGATTTTTACGATCTGCATTCTGTCCTCTGTGATTTTTATTCTCCGCACTCTGCTCTCTCTGATTTTTATTCTCCGCACGCTGCTCTCTCTGATTTATTATCTCCTCACTCTGCTCTCTGTGATTTTTACTCTCTGGACTCTGTCCTCTGTGATTTTTATTCTCCGCACTCTGGTCTCTCTGATTTATATTTTCCGCACTCTGCTCTCACTGATTTTTACTCTCTGTACTCTGCTCTCTGTGATTTTTACTCTCCGCACTCTGTTCTCTTTGATTTTTACAGTCTGGACTCTGTTTTCTGTCATTTTTACTCTCTGCACTCTGTGCTCTGTGATTTTTACACTCTGCACTCTAATTTCTGTGATTTTCACTCTCTGCATTCTGCGCTCTGTGATTTTTTTTCTCTGCACTCTGTTCTCTGTGATTTTTATTCTCCGCACTCTGCTAACTCTGATTTTTCATCTCCGCACTCTGCTCTCTGTGATTTTTACTCTCTGCACTCAGTACTCTGTGATTTTTTCTCTCCGCACTGTGTTCTCTGTGATTTTTACAGTCTGCTGTCTGTTCTCTGTCATTTTTACTCTCCGCACCCTGCTCTCTGTGATTTTTAATCACTGCACTATGCTCTCTGTGATTTTTACTCTCTGCACTCTGTTCTCTGTGATGTTTGGTCTCCGCACTATGATATCTGAGAGTCTTACTCTCTGCCCTCTGCTCTCTGTGATCTTTACTCTCTGCCCTCAGGTCTGTGTGATTTTTACTCTCTGCACTCTGTTCTCTGTGATTTTTACTCTCTGCACTCTGATCTCTGTGATACTTACTCTCTGCACTCTGTTCTCTGTGATTTTTACTCTCTGCACACAGATCTCTGAGATTTTTACTCTCTGCACTCTGTTCTCTGTGATTTTTATTCTCCGCACTCTGCTCTCTCTGATTTTTAACCTCCGCACTCTGCTCTCTGTGATTTTTACTCTCTGCACTCAGCTGTCTGTGATTTTTACTCTCTGCACTCGGCACTCTGTGATTTTTACTCTCTGCCCTCAGGTCTGTGTGATTTTTACTCTCTGCACTCTGATCTCGGTGCTACTTACTCTCTGCAATCTGTTCTCTCTGACTTTTACTCTCTGCACACAGACCTCTGAGATTTTTGCTCTCTGCACTTTGCTCTCTGTGATTTTTACTCTGCATTCTTCTGTCTGTGATTTTCACTCTCTGCATTCTGTCTCTGTGATTTTTACGATCTGCACTCTGTCCTCTGTGATTTTTATTCTCCGCACTCTGCTCTCTCTGATTTTTATTCTCCGCACGCTGCTCTCTCTGATTTATTATCTCCTCACTCTGCTCTCTGTGATTTTTACTCTCTGGACTCTGTCCTCTGTGATTTTTATTCTCCACACTCTGGTCTCTCTGATTTATATTTTCCGCACTCTGCTCTCACTGATTTTTACTCTCTGTACTCTGCTCTCTGTGATTTTTACTCTCCGCACTCTGTTCTCTTTGATTTTTACAGTCTGGACTCTGTTTTCTGTCATTTTTACTCTCTGCACTCTGTGCTCTGTGATTTTTACACTCTGCACTCTAATTTCTGTGATTTTCACTCTCTGCATTCTGCGCTCTGTGATTTTTTTTTCTCTGCACTCTGTTCTCTGTGATTTTTATTCTCCACACTCTGCTAACTCTGATTTTTCATCTCCGCACTCTGCTCTCTGTGATTTTTACTCTCTGCACTCAGTACTCTGTGATTTTTTCTCTCCGCACTGTGTTCTCTGTGATTTTTACAGTCTGCTGTCTGTTCTCTGTCATTTTTACTCTCCGCACCCTGCTCTCTGTGATTTTTAATCACTGCACTATGCTCTCTGTGATTTTTACTCTCTGCACTCTGTTCTCTGTGATGTTTGGTCTCCGCACTATGATATCTGAGAGTCTTACTCTCTGCCCTCTGCTCTCTGTGATCTTTACTCTCTGCCCTCAGGTCTGTGTGATTTTTACTCTCTGCACTCTGTTCTCTGTGATATTTACTCTCTGCACTCTGATCTCTGTGATACTTACTCTCTGCACTCTGTTCTCTGTGATTTTTACTCTCTGCACACAGATCTCTGAGATTTTTACTCTCTGCACTCTGTTCTCTGTGATTTTTATTCTCCGCACTCTGCTCTCTCTGATTTTTAACCTCCGCACTCTGCTCTCTGTGATTTTTACTCTCTGCACTCAGCTGTCTGTGATTTTTACTCTCTGCACTCGGCACTCTGTGATTTTTACTCTCTGCCCTCAGGTCTGTGTGATTTTTACTCTCTGCACTCTGATCTCGGTGCTACTTACTCTCTGCAATCTGTTCTCTCTGACTTTTACTCTCTGCACACAGACCTCTGAGATTTTTGCTCTCTGCACTTTGCTCTCTGTGATTTTTACTCTGCATTCTTCTGTCTGTGATTTTCACTCTCTGCATTCTGTCTCTGTGATTTTTACTCTCTGCACACTGATCTCTGTGATTTTTATTCTCTGTACTCTGATCTCTGTGATTTTTACGATCTGCATTCTGTCCTCTGTGATTTTTATTCTCCGCACTCTGCTCTCTCTGATTTTTATTCTCCGCACGCTGCTCTCTCTGATTTATTATCTCCTCACTCTGCTCTCTGTGATTTTTACTCTCTGGACTCTGTCCTCTGTGATTTTTATTCTCCGTACTCTGGTCTCTCTGATTTATATTTTCCGCACTCTGCTCTCACTGATTTTTACTCTCTGTACTCTGCTCTCTGTGATTTTTACTCTCCGCACTCTGTTCTCTTTGATTTTTACAGTCTGGACTCTGTTTTCTGTCATTTTTACTCTCTGCACTCTGTGCTCTGTGATTTTTACACTCTGCACTCTAATTTCTGTGATTTTCACTCTCTGCACTCTGCGCTCTGTGATTTTTTTTCTCTGCACTCTGTTCTCTGTGATTTTTATTCTCCGCACTCTGCTAACTCTGATTTTTCATCTCCGCACTCTGCTCTCTGTGATTTTTACTCTCTGCACTCAGTACTCTGTGATTTTTTCTCTCCGCACTGTGTTCTCTGTGATTTTTACAGTCTGCTGTCTGTTCTCTGTCATTTTTACTCTCCGCACCCTGCTCTCTGTGATTTTTAATCACTGCACTATGCTCTCTGTGATTTTTACTCTCTGCACTCTGTTCTCTGTGATGTTTGGTCTCCGCACTATGATATCTGAGAGTCTTACTCTCTGCCCTCTGCTCTCTGTGATCTTTACTCTCTGCCCTCAGGTCTGTGTGATTTTTACTCTCTGCACTCTGTTCTCTGTGATTTTACTCTCTGCACTCTGATCTCTGTGATACTTACTCTCTGCACTCTGTTCTCTGTGATTTTACTCTCTGCACACAGATCTCTGAGATTTTTACTCTCTGCACTCTGTTCTCTGTGATTTTTATTCTCCGCACTCTGCTCTCTCTGATTTTTAACCTCCGCACTCTGCTCTCTGTGATTTTTACTCTCTGCACTCAGCTGTCTGTGATTTTTACTCTCTGCACTCGGCACTCTGTGATTTTTACTCTCTGCCCTCAGGTCTGTGTGATTTTTACTCTCTGCACTCTGATCTCGGTGCTACTTACTCTCTGCAATCTGTTCTCTCTGACTTTTACTCTCTGCACACAGACCTCTGAGATTTTTGCTCTCTGCACTTTGCTCTCCTGTGATTTTTACTCTGCATTCTTCTGTCTGTGATTTTCACTCTCTGCATTCTGTCTCTGTGATTTTTACTCTCTGCACACTGATCTCTGTGATTTTTATTCTCTGTACTCTGATCTCTGTGATTTTTACGATCTGCACTCTGTCCTCTGTGATTTTTATTCTCCGCACTCTGCTCTCTCTGATTTTTATTCTCCGCAAGCTGCTCTCTCTGATTTATTATCTCCTCACTCTGCTCTCTGTGATTTTTACTCTCTGGACTCTGTCCTCTGTGATTTTTATTCTCCGCACTCTGGTCTCTCTGATTTATATTTTCCGCACTCTGCTCTCACTGATTTTTACTCTCTGTACTCTGCTCTCTGTGATTTTTACTCTCCGCACTCTGTTCTCTTTGATTTTTACAGTCTGGACTCTGTTTTCTGTCATTTTTACTCTCTGCACTCTGCCCTCTGTGATTTTCACTCTCTGCATTCTGCGCTCTGTGATTTTTTTTCTCTGCACTCTGTTCTCTGTGATTTTTATTCTCCGCACTCTGCTAACTCTGATTTTTCATCTCCGCACTCTGCTCTCTGTGATTTTTACTCTCTGCACTCAGTACTCTGTGATTTTTTCTCTCCGCACTGTGTTCTCTGTGATTTTTACAGTCTGCTGTCTGTTCTCTGTCATTTTTACTCTCCGCACCCTGCTCTCTGTGATTTTTAATCACTGCACTATGCTCTCTGTGATTTTTACTCTCTGCACTCTGTTCTCTGTGATGTTTGGTCTCCGCACTATGATATCTGAGAGTCTTACTCTCTGCCCTCTGCTCTCTGTGATCTTTACTCTCTGCCCTCAGGTCTGTGTGATTTTTACGCTCTGCACTCTGTTCTCTGTGATTTTTACTCTCTGCACTCTGATCTCTGTGATACTTACTCTCTGCACTCTGTTCTCTGTGATTTTTACTCTCTGCACACAGATCTCTGAGATTTTTACTCACTGCACTCTGTTCTCTGTGATTTTTATTCTCCGCACTCTGCTCTCTCTGATTTTTAACCTCCGCACTCTGCTCTCTGTGATTTTTACTCTCTGCACTCAGCTGTCTGTGATTTTTACTCTCTGCACTCGGCACTCTGTGATTTTTACTCTCTGCCCTCAGGTCTGTGTGATTTTTACTCTCTGCACTCTGATCTCGGTGCTACTTACTCTCTGCAATCTGTTCTCTCTGACTTTTACTCTCTGCACACAGACCTCTGAGATTTTTGCTCTCTGCACTTTGCTCTCTGTGATTTTTACTCTGCATTCTTCTGTCTGTGATTTTCACTCTCTGCATTCTGTCTCTGTGATTTTTACTCTCTGCACACTGATCTCTGTGATTTTTATTCTCTGTACTCTGATCTCTGCGATTTTTACGATCTGCACTCTGTCCTCTGTGATTTTTATTCTCCGCACGCTGCTCTCTCTGATTTATTATCTCCTCACTCTGCTCTCTGTGATTTTTACTCTCTGGACTCTGTCCTCTGTGATTTTTATTCTCCGCACTCTGGTCTCTCTGATTTATATTTTCCGCACTCTGCTCTCACTGATTTTTAATCTCCTCACTCTGCTCTCTGTGATTTTTACTCTCTACACTCGGGACTCTGTGCATTTTACTCTCTGTACTCTGCTCTCTGTGATATTTACTCTCTGAACTCTGATCTCTGTGATATTTACTCTCGCGAGTCTGTTCTCTGTTATTTTTACTCTCTGCCCAGAGCTCTCTGTGATTTTTAATCTCTGCACTATGCTCTCTGTGATATTTACTTTCTATACTCTGATCTCTGTAACTTTTACTCTCCGCACTCTGATCTCTGTGATTTTTATTCTCTGCACTCAGATCTCTGTGATTTCTACTGTCCGCACACTGTTCTCTGTGATTTTTATTCTCCGCACTCTGCTCTCTCTGATTTTAAATCTCCGCACTCTGCTGTCTGTGAATTTTACACTCTGCACTCAGCTGTCTGTGATTTTTACTCTCTGCACTCGGCACTCTGTGATTTTTACTCTCTGTACTCTGTTCTCTGTGATTTCTAATCTGTGCACTCAGTTCTCTGTGATTTTTATTCTCCGCACTCTGCTCTCTCTGATTTTTAATCTCCGCACTCTGCTCTCTGTGATTTTTACTCTCTGCACTCAGCTGTCTGTGATTTTTACTCTCTGCACTCGGCACTCTATGATTTTTACTCTCTGTAGTCTGCTCTCTGCAATTTTTACTCTCCACAAACTGTTCTCTTTGATTTCTACAGTCTGCACTCTGTTCCCTGTCATTTTTACTCTCTGCACACTGATCTCTGTTATTTTTATTCTCCGCACTCTGCTCTCTCTGAATTTTCATCTCCGCACTCTGCTCTCCGTGATTTTTACTCGTTGTACTCAGCTCTCTGTGATTTTTACTCTCTGCAACCTGCTCTCTGTGATTTTTAATCTCTGCACTCTGATCTCTGAGACTTTTCCTCTCTGCACTCCGTTCTCGGTGATTTTTACAGTCTGCACTCTGTTCTCTGTGATTTTTACTCTCTGCACTCTGATCTCTGTGATTTTTACTGTCTGCACTCTGATCTCTGAGACTTTTCCTCTCTGCACTCCGATCTCTGTGATTTTCACTGTCCGCACTCTGATCTCTGTGATTTTTACTCTCTGCTCTCTGATCTCTGTGATATTTACTCTGTGTACACTGTTTTCTGTGATTTTTACTCTCCCCAGTTTGTTCTCTGTGATTTTTACTCTCTGCACTGTGCTCTCTCCAATTTTTAATCTCCTCACTCTGCTGTCTGTGATTTTTACTCTCTACACTCGGGACTCTGTGAATTTTACTCTCTGTACTCTGCTCTCTGTGATTTTAACTCACCACACTCTGCTGTCTGTGATTTTTACTCTCCGCACTCTATTCTCTGAGATTTTTACACTCTGCACTCTGTTTTCTGTCATTTTTACTCTCTGCACTCTGTGCTCTGTGATTTTTACACTCTGCACTCTAATTTCTGTGATTTTCACTCTCTGCATTCTGCGCTCTGTGATTTTTTTTCTCTGCACTCTGTTCTCTGTGATTTTTATTCTCCGCACTCTGCTAACTCTGATTTTTCATCTCCGCACTCTGCTCTCTGTGATTTTTACTCTCTGCACTCAGTACTCTGTGATTTTTTCTCTCCGCACTGTGTTCTCTGTGATTTTTACAGTCTGCTGTCTGTTCTCTGTCATTTTTACTCTCCGCACCCTGCTCTCTGTGATTTTTAATCACTGCACTATGCTCTCTGTGATTTTTACTCTCTGCACTCTGTTCTCTGTGATGTTTGGTCTCCGCACTATGATCTCTCAGAGTCTTACTCTCTGCCCTCTGCTCTCTGTGATCTTTACTCTCTGCCCTCAGGTCTGTGTGATTTTTACTCTCTGCACTCTGTTCTCTGTGATTTTTACTCTCTGCACTCTGCTCTCTGTGATTTCTACTCTCTGCACTCTGTTCTCTGTGATTTTTATTCTCCGCACTCTGCTCTCTCTGATTTTTAACCTCCGCACTCTGCTCTCTGTGATTTTTACTCTCTGCACTCAGCTGTCTGTGATTTTTACTCTCTGCACTCGGCACTCTGTGATTTTTACTCTCTGCCCTCAGGTCTGTGTGATTTTTACTCTCTGCACTCTGATCTAGGTGCTACTTACTCTCTGCAATCTGTTCTCTCTGACTTTTACTCTCTGCACACAGACCTCTGAGATTTTTGCTCTCTGCACTTTGCTCTCTGTGATTTTTACTCTGCATTCTTCTGTCTGTGATTTTCACTCTCTGCATTCTGTCTCTGTGATTTTTACTCTCTGCACACTGATCTCTGTGATTTTTATTCTCTGTACTCTGATCTCTGTGATTTTTACGATCTGCACTCTGTCCTCTGTGATTTTTAATCTCCGCACTCTGCTCTCTCTGATTTTTATTCTCCGCACGCTGCTCTCTCTGATTTATTATCTCCTCACTCTGCTCTCTGTGATTTTTACTCTCTGGACTCTGTCCTCTGTGATTTTTATTCTCCGCACTCTGGTCTCTCTGATTTATATTTTCCGCACTCTGCTCTCACTGATTTTTAATCTCCTCACTCTGCTCTCTGTGATTTTTACTCTCTACACTCGGGACTCTGTGAATTTTACTCTCTGTACTCTGCTCTCTGTGATATTTACTCTCTGAACTCTGATCTCTGTGATATTTACTCTCGCGAGTCTGTTCTCTGTTATTTTTACTCTCTGCCCAGAGCTCTCTGTGATTTTTAATCTCTGCACTATGCTCTCTGTGATATTTACTTTGTATACTCTGATCTCTGTAATTTTTACTCTCCGCACTCTGATCTCTGTGATTTTTATTCTCTGCACTCAGATCTCTGTGATTTCTACTGTCCGCACACTGTTCTCTGTGATTTTTATTCTCCGCACTCTGCTCTCTCTGATTTTAAATCTCCGCACTCTGCTGTCTGTGATGTTTACACTCTGCACTCAGCTGTCTGTGATTTTTACTCTCTGCACTCGGCACTCTGTGATTTTTACTCTCTGTACTCTGTTCTCTGTGATTTCTAATCTGTGCACTCAGTTCTCTGTGATTTTTATTCTCCGCACTCTGCTCTCTCTGATTTTTAATCTCCGCACTCTGCTCTCTGTGATTTTTACTCTCTGCACTCAGCTGTCTGTGATTTTTACTCTCTGCACTCGGCACTCTATGATTTTTACTCTCTGTACTCTGCTCTCTGCAATTTTTACTCTCCACAAACTGTTC
Source organism: Mobula birostris (assembly GCF_030028105.1). NCBI lineage: Eukaryota > Metazoa > Chordata > Chondrichthyes > Myliobatiformes > Myliobatidae > Mobula > Mobula birostris. Next base: position 72,171 of record NW_027274843.1, read on the forward strand.
TCTTTGATTTCTACAGTCTGCACTCTGTTCCCTGTCATTTTACTCTCTGCACACTGATCTCTGTTATTTTTATTCTCCGCACTCTGCTCTCTCTGAATTTTCATCTCCGCACTCTGCTCTCCGTGATTTTTACTCGTTGTACTCAGCTCTCTGTGATTTTTACTCTCTGCAACCTGCTCTCTGTGATTTTTAATCTCTGCACTCTGATCTCTGAGACTTTTCCTCTCTGCACTCCGTTCTCGGTGATTTTTACAGTCTGCACTCTGTTCTCTGTGATTTTTACTCTCTGCACTCTGATCTTGTGATTTTTACTCTTTGCACTCTGATCTCTGAGACTTTTCCTCTCTGCACTCTGATCTCTGTGATTTTCACTCTCCGCACTCTGCCCTCTGATATTTTTACTCTCTGCACTCTGTTCTCTGTGATTTCTACTCTCTGCACTCTGCTCTCTCTGATTTTTAATCTCTGCACTCAGCTCTCTGTGATTTTTACTCTCTGCACTCGGCACTCTGTGATTTTTACTCTCTGTACTCTGCTTTCTGTGATTTTTACTCTCTTCAATCTGCTCTCTGTGATATTTACTTTCTGCACTCTGATCTCTGTAACTTTTACCCTCCGCACTCTGATCTGTGAGTTTTACTCTCTGCACTCAGATCTCTGTGATTTTTACTCTCCGCACTCTGCTCTCTGTGATTTTTAATCTCTGCACTGTGCTCTCTGATATTTTTACTCTCTGCACTCTGCTCTCTGTGATTACTACTGTCCGCACTCTGTTCTCTGTGATTTTTATTCTCCGCACTCTGCTCTCTCTGATTTTAAATCTCCGCACTCTGCTGTCTGCGATTTTTACACTCTGCACTCAGCTATCTGTGATTTTTACTCTCTGCACTCGGCACTCTGTGATTTTTACTCTCTGTACTCTGCTTCTGTGATATTCACTCTCTTCACTCTGCCCTCTGAGATTTTTACTCTCTGCACTCTGCTCTCTGTGATTTCTACTCTCTGCACTCTGTTCTCTGTGATTTTTATTCTCCGCACTCTGCTCTCTCTGATTTTTAATCTCCGCACTCTGCTCTCTGTGATTTTTGCTCTCTGCACTCAGCTGTCTGTGATTTTATTCTCTGCACTCGGCACTCTGTGATTTTTACTCTCTGCACTCTGTTCTCTTTGATTTTTACAGTTTGCACTCTGTTCTCTGTCATTTCTACTCTCTGCACTCTGTTCTCTGTGATTTTTCATCTCCGCACTCTGCTCTCCGTGAGTTTTACTCTCTGCACTCAGCTGTCTGTGATTTTTACTCTCTGCACTCGGTACTCTGTGATTTTTTTCTCTCCGCACTGTGTTCTCTGTGATTTTAACAGTCTGCTCTCTGTTCTCTGTCATTTTTACTCTCCGCACCCTGCTCCCTGTGATTTTTTAATCACTGCACTATGCTCTCTGTGATTTTTACTCACTGCACTCTGTTCTCTGTGATGTTTGGTCTCCGCACTATGATCTCTGAGAGTTTTACTCTCTGCCCTCTGCTCTCTGTGATCTTTACTCACTGCCCTCAGGCCTGTGTGATTTTTACTCTCTGCACTCTGATCTCGGTGATACTTACTCTCTGCAATCTGTTCTCTCTGACTTTTACTCTCTGCACACAGACCTCTGAGATTTTTACTCTCTGCACTTTGCTCTCTGTGATTTTTACTCTGCATTCTTCTGTCTGTGATTTTCACTCTCTGCATTCTGTCTCTGTGATTTTTACTCTCTGCACACTGATCTCTGTGACATTTACTCTCTGCACTCTGCTCTCCGTGATCTTTCTACTCTCTGCACACAGATCTCTGTGATTTTTATTCTCTGCACTCTGATCTCTGTGATTTTTACGATCTGCACTCTGATCTCTGTAATTTTTACTCTCCGCACTCTGATCTCTGTGATTTTTATTCTCTACCCTCTGCTCTCTGTGAGTTTTATAATCAGCACTCCATTCTTAGTGAGTTTTACACTCCGCACTCTGCCCTCTGAGATTTTTACTCTCTGCACTCTGCTCTCTGTGATTTCTACTCTCTGGACTTTGTCCTCTGTGATTTTTATTCTCCGCACTCTGTCCTCTGTGATTTTTATTCTCCGCACTCTGCTCTCTCTGATTTTTATTCTCCGCACGCTGCTCTCTCTGATTTATTATCTCCTCACTCTGCTCTCTGTGATTTTTACTCTCTGGACTCTGTCCTCTGTGATTTTTATTCTCCACACTCTGGTCTCTCTGATTTATATTCTCCGCACTCTGCTCTCTCTGATTTTTAATCTCCTCACTCTGCTGTCTGTGATTTTTACTCTCTACACTCGGGACTCTGTGAATTTTGCTCTCTGTACTCTGCTCTCTGTGATATTTACTCTCTGAACTCTGATCTCTGTGATATTTACTCTCGCGAGTCTGTTCTCTGTTATTTTTACTCTCTGCCCTGAGCTCTCTGTGATTTTTAATCTCTGCACTATGCTCTCTGTGATATTTACTTTCTATAATCTGATCTCTGTAGCTTTTACTCTCCGCACTCTGATCTCTGTGATTTTTATTCTCTGCACTCAGATCTCTGTGATTTCTACTGTCCGCACACTGTTCTCTGTGATTTTTATTCTCCGCCCTCTGCTTTCTCTGATTTTAAATCTCCGCACTCTGCTGTCTGTGATTTTTAATCTCCGCACTCTGCTCTCTGTGATTTTTACTCTCTGCACTCAGCTGTCTGTGATTTTTACTCTCTGCACTCGGCACTCTATGATTTTTACTCTCTGTACTCTGCTCTCTGCAATTTTTACTCTCCACAAACTGTTCTCTTTGATTTCTACAGTCTGCACTCCGTTCCCTGCCACCTTTACTCTCTGCACACTGATCTCTGTTATTTTTATTCTCCGCACTCTGCTCTCTCTGAATTTTCATCTCCGCACTCTGCTCTCCGTGATTTTTACTAGTTGTACTCAGCTCTCTGTGATTTTTACTCTCTGCCACCTGCTCTCTGTGATTTTTACTCTCTGCACTCGGCACTCTGTGATTTTTACTCTCTGTACTCTGCTCTCTGTGATTTTTACTCTCTTCACTCTGCTCTCTGTGATTTTTACTCTCCGCACACTGTTCTCTGTGATGGTTACGCTCTGCACTCCGTTCTCGGTGATTTTTACAGTCTGCACTCTGTTCTCTGTGATTTTTACTCTCTGCACTCTGATCTCTGTGATTTTTAATCTCTGCACTCTGATCTCTGAGACTTTTCCTCTCTGCACTCTGATCTCTGTGATTTTCACTCTCCGCACTCTGCCCTCTGATATTTTTACTCTCTGCACTCTGCTCTCTGTGATTTCTACTCTCTGCACTCTGTTCTCTGTGATTTTTATTCTCCGCACTCTGCTCTCTCTGATTTTTAATCTCTGCACTCAGCTCTCTGTGATTTTTACTCTCTGCACTCGGCACTCTGTGACTTTTACTCTCTGTACTCTGCTTTCTGTGATTTTTACTCTCTTCAATCTGCTCTCTGTGATATTTACTTTCTGCACTCTGATCTCTGTAACTTTTACTCTCCGCACTCTGATCTCTGTGAGTTTTACTCTCTGCACTCAGATCTCTGTGATTTTAACTCTCCGCACTCTGCTCTCTGTGATTTTTAATCTCTGCACTGTGCTCTCTGATATTTTTACTCTCTGCACTCTGCTCTCTGTGATTTCTACTGTCCGCACTCTGTTCTCTGTGATTTTTATTCTCCGCACTCTGCTCTCTCTGATTTTAAATCTCCGCACTCTGCTGTCTGTGATTTTTACACTCTGCACTCAGCTGTCTGTGATTTTTACTCTCTGCACTCGGCACTCTGTGATTTTTACTCTCTGTACTCTGCTTCTGTGATATTCACTCTATTCACTCTGCCCTCTGAGATTTTTACTCTCTGCACTCTGCTCTCTGTGATTTCTACTGTGTGCACTCTATTCTCTGTGATTTTTATTCTCCGCACTCTGCTGTCTCTGATTTTTAATCTCCGCACTCTGCTCTCTGTGATTTTTACTCTCTGCACTCAGCTGTCTGTGATTTTTACTCTCTGCACTCGACACTCTATGATTTTTACTCTCTGTACTCTGCTCTCTGCGAGTTTTATTCTCCGCACTCTGTTCTCTTTGATATTTACAGTCTGCACTCTGTTCCCTGCCATTTTTACTCTCTGCACTCTGATCTCTGTTATTTTTATTCTCCGCACTCTGCTCTCTCTTATTTTTCATCTCCGCACTCTGCTCTCTGTGATTTTTACTCTCTGCACTCAGCTGTCTGTGATTTTTACTCTCTGCACTCGGTACTCTGTGATTTTTTTCTCTCTGCACTGTGTTCTCTGTGATTTTTACAGTCTGCTCTCTGTTCTCTGTCATTTTTACTCTCCGCACCCTGCTCTCTGTGATTTTTAATCACTGCACTATGCTCTCTGTGATTTTTTCTCTCCGCACTCTGTTCCCTTTGATTTTTACATTCTGCACTCTGTTCCCTGTCATTTTTACTCTCTGCACTCTGATCTCTGTTATTTTTATTCTCCGCACTCTGCTCTCTCTGATTTTTCATCTCTGCACTCTGCTCTCTGTGATTTTTACTCTCTGCACTCAGCTGTCTGTGATTTTTTCTCTCCGCACTCTGTTCTGTGACATTTTTACTCTCCACACCCTGCTCTCTGTGATTTTTAATCACTGCACTATGCTCTGTGTGATTTTTACTCTCTGCACTCTGTTCTCTGTGATGTTTGGTCTCCGCACTATAATCTCTGAGAGTCTTACTCTCTGCCCTCTGCTCTCTGTGATCTTTACTCTCTGCCCTCAGGTTTGTGTGATTTTTACTCTCTGCACTCTGTTCTCTGTGATTTTTACTCTCTGCACTCTGATCTCGGTGATACTTACTCTCTGCAACCTGTTCTCTGTGACTTTTACTCTCTGCACACAGACCTCTGAGATTTTTACTCTCTGTACTCTGCTCTCTGTGATTTTTATTCTTTGCACTCTGCTCTCTCTGATTTTTAATCTCCGCACTCTGCTCTCTGTGATTTTTACTCTCTGCACTCAGCTGTCTGTGATTTTTACTCTCTGCACTCGGCACTCTGTGATTTTTACTCTCTGTACTCTGTTCTCTTTGATTTTTACAGTCTGCACTCTGTTCTCTGTCATTTCTACTCTCTGCACTCTGTTCTCTGTGATTTTTCATCTCCGCACTCTGCTCTCTGTGATTTTTACTCTCTGCACTCAGCTGTCTGTGATTTTTACTCTCTGCACTCGTTACTCTGTGATTTTTTTTCTCTCCGCACTGTGTTCTCTGTGATTTTTACAGTCTGCTCTCTGTTCTCTGTCATTTTTACTCTCCGCACCCTGCTCCCTGTGATTTTTAATCACTGCACTATGCTCTCTGTGATTTTTACTCACTGCACACTGTTCTCTGTGATGTTTGGTCTCCGCACTATTATCTCTGAGAGTTTTAATCTCTGCCCTCTGCTCTCTGTGATCTTTACTCTCTGCCCTCAGGTCTGTGTGATTTTTACTCTCTGCACTCTGTTCTCTGTGATTTTTACTCTCTGCACTCTGATCCCGGTGATACTTACTCTCTGCACTCTGTTCTCTCTGACTTTTACTCTCTGCACACAGACCTCTGAGATTTTTACTCTCTGCACTTTGCTCTCTGTGATTTTTACTCTGCATTCTTCTGTCTGTGATTTTCACTCTCTGCATTCTGTCTCTGTGATTTTTACTCTCTGCACACTGATCTCTGTGTCTTTTACTCTCTGCACTCTGCTCTCTGTGATCTTTCTACTATCTGCACACAGATCTCTGTGATTTTTATTCTCTGCACTCTGTTCTCTGTGATTTTTACTCTCTGCTCTCTGATCTCTGTGATTTTTATTCTCCGCACTCTGCTCTCTCTGATTTTTCATCTCCGCACTCTGCTCTCTGTGATTTTTACTCTCTGCACTCAGCTGTCTGTGGTTTTTACTCTCTGCACTCGGTACTCTGTGATTTTTTTTCTCTCCGCACTCTGTTCTCTGTCATTTTTACTCTCCACACCCTGCTCTCTGTGATTTTTAATCACTGCACTATGCTCTCTGTGATTTTTACTCTCTGCACTCTGTTCTCTGTGATGTTTGGTCTTCGCACTATAATCTCTGAGAGTCTTACTCTCTGCCCTCTGCTCTCTGTGATCTTTACTCCTCTGCCCTCAGGTCTGTGTGATTTTTACTCTCTGCACTCTGTTCTCTGTGATTTTTACTCTCTGCACTCTGATCTCGGTGATACTTACTCTCTGCAACCTGTTCTCTGTGACTTTTACTCTCTGCACACAGACCTCTGAGATTTTTACTCTCTGTACTCCTGCTCTCTGTGATTTTTATTCTCTGCACTCTGCTCTCTCTGATTTTTAATCTCCGCACTCTGCTCTCTGTGATTTTTACTCTCTGCACTCAGCTGTCTGTGATTTTTACTCTCTGCACTCGGCACTCTGTGATTTTTACTCTCTGTACTCTGTTCTCTTTGATTTTTACAGTCTGCACTCTGTTCTCTGTCATTTCTACTCTCTGCACTCTGTTCTCTGTGATTTTTCATCTCCGCACTCTGCTCTCTGTGATTTTTACTCTCTGCACTCAGCAGTCTGTGATTTTTACTCTCTGCACTCGGTACTCTGTGATTTTTTCTCTCCGCACTGTGTTCTCTGTGATTTTTACAGTCTGCTCTCTGTTCTCTGTCATTTTTACTCTCCGCACCCTGCTCCCTGTGATTTTTAATCAGTGCACTATGCTCTCTGTGATTTTTACTCACTGCACTCTGTTCTCTGTGATGTTTGGTCTCCGCACTATTATCTCTGAGAAGTTTTAATCTCTGCCCTCTGCTCTCTGTGATCTTTACTC
>NW_027274844.1:0-78935 GCF_030028105.1 Mobula birostris
ACAGAAACCAGTGCCGTCCTCCCAATCTATCTATATAAAACTAGTGCCATCCTTTCCATCTCTCTACATGAATCCAGTGCCGTCCTCCACATCTATCTACATAAAACCAGTGCCGTGCTACTGATCCATCAACATAAACCAAGTGTCGTCCTCCCCATCTATCTACATAAAACTAGTGCCCGTTCTCTCCATCTCACTACATGAATCCAGTGCCGGTGCTCCACATCTCCCTACATAAAACCAGTGCAATCCTACTCATCTATCTACATAAAACCAGTGCCGTCCTACCCACCCGTCTACATAAAACCAGTGCCATCCTACCCACCTACCTACATAAAACCTGTGCCGTCCGCCCCAACTAAGTACATAAAACAGTGCCGTTCCTCCCCATCTATCTATATAAAACTAGTGCCATCCTTTCATCTCTCTACATAATACCAGTGCCGTCCTCCCCATCTAACTACATAAAACCCGTGCCCATACTCCCCACTATCACAATAAAATCAGTGCCATCCTACTCATCTATCTACATAAAATCAGTGCCATCCTCCCCATCTATCTACATAAAACCAGTGCCGTCCTCCACATCTATCTAAATAAAACCAGTGCCATCCTACCCAACTATCTACATAAAACCAGTGCCGTCCTCCCCATCTATCTACATAAAACCAGTCCTGTACTCTGCATCTCTCTACATAAAACCAGTGCCACACTACCCATCTATATACATAATACCAATGCCGTACTCTCTATCTCTCTCATAAAACCAGTACCGTCCTCCCCATCTGTCTGCATAAAACCAGTGTCGTCCTCACCCATCTATCTACATAAAATCAGTGCCATCCTACTCATCTATCTACATAAAACCAGTGCCATCCTCCCCATCTACCTACATAAAACCAGTGCCGTCCTACCCATCTATCTAAGTAAAACCAGTGCCGTGTTCTCAATCTCTCTACATAAAACCAGTGCCGTCCTACCCATCTCTCTACATAAAACCAGTGTCGTCCACCCCATCTATCTACATAAAACCAGTGCCGTCCAACCCATCTATCTACATAAAACCAATGCCCTGTTCTCAATCTCTCTACATAAAACCAGTGCCATCCTCCCCATCTCTCTAAGTAAAACCAGTGCCGTCCTACGCAGCCGTCTACATAAAACCAGTGCCATCCTTCCCCATCTAACTACATAATACCAGTGCAGTCCTCTCCACCTCTCTACATAAAACCAGTGCCATTTTCCTCTTCTATCTACATAAGACCAGTTGCCATGCTACTGATCCATCAACATAAAACCAGAGTCGTCCTCCCCATCTATCTACATAAAACCAGTGCCCGTTCTCTCCGTCTCTCTACATGAATCCAGTGCCGTCCTCCACATCTCTCTACATAAAACCAATGCCATCCTACTCATCTATCTACATAAAACCAGTGCCGTCCTACTGATCCATCAACATAAAACCAGTTTCATCCACCCCATCTCTCTAAATAGAACCAGTGCCCTCCTACCCATCTAACTACATAAAACCAGTGCCGTCCTCCTCATCTATCTACATAAAATCATTGCCGAACTACCCATCTATCTACATAAAACCAGTGCCGTCCCACCCATCTACCTACAAAAAACCAGTGCCACCCTACACATCTATATACATAATACCAGTGCCGTACTCTCCATCTCTCTCATAAAACCAGTACCGTCCTCACCATCTGTCCTGCATAAAACCAGTGTCGTCCTCCCCATCTATCTAGATAAAACCAGTGCCCGTCGTACCCAACGAACTAGATAAAACCAGCGCCATCCTCCCCATCTCACTACATAATGCCAGTGCCGTACTCCTCCATCTCTCTACATAAAACCAGTGCCATCCTCCCCATCTCTCTAAATAAAACCAGTGCCGTCGTACCCTCCCCGTCTACATAAAACCAGTGCCATCCTACCCATCTAACTACATAAAACCTGTGCCGTCCGCCCCAACTAAGTACATAAAACCAGTGTCATCCTCCCCACCTATCTACATAAAACCAGTGCCGTCCTCCCCATCTATCTATATAAAACTAGTGCCATCCTTTCCTTCTCTCCACATAATAGCAGGGCTGTCCTCCCGATCTAACTACATAAAACCAGTGCCGTCCTCCCCATCTATCTACAATAAAATCAGTGCCATCCTACTCATTTATCTACATAAAAACAGTGCCATCCTCCCCATATATCTACATAAAACCAGTGCCGTCCTCCCCATCTATCTAAAATAAAACCAGTCCCATACTCTCCAGCTCTCTCATAAAACCAGTACCGTCCTCCCCATCTGTCTGCATAAAACCAGTGTCGTCCTCCCCATCAATCTAGATAAAACCAGTGCCGTCGTACCCAACGAACTAGATAAAACCAGAGCCATCCTCCCCATCTAACTACATAATACCAGTGCCGTCCTCTCCATCTCTCTACATAAAACCAGTGCCATCTTCCTCATCTATCTGCATAAGACCATTGCCGTCCCCTACCCATCTATCTACATAAAACCAGTGCCGTGCTACTGATCCATCAAAATAAAAACCAGTGTCGTCCTCCCCATCTATCTACATTAAACCAGTGCCGTGTTCTCAATCTCTCTACATAAAACCAGTGCCATACTCCCCATCTCTCTAAATAAAACCAGTGCCGTCCTCTCTATCTCTCTACATAAAACCAGTGCCGTCCTACCCATCCATCTACATAAAACCAGTGTCGTCCACCCCCATCTATCTACATAAATTCAGTGCCATCCTACGCATCAATCTACATAAAACCAGTGCCATCCTCCCCATCTATCTACATAAACCAGTGCCGTCCTACCCATCCTATCTACATAAAACCAATGCCGTTTTCTCAATCTCTCTACATAAAACCAGTGCCATCCTCCCCATCTAACTGCATAATACCAGTGCAGTCCTCTCCACCTCTCTACATAAAACCAGTGCCATTTTTCCTCATCTATCTACATAAGACCAGTGCCATGCTACTGATCCATCAACATAAACCAGAGTCGTCCTCCCCATCTAATCTACATAAAACCAGTGCCTGTTCTCTCCGTCTCTCTACATGAATCCAGTGCCGTCCTCCACATCTCTCTACATAAAACCAGTGCCATCCTACTCATCTATCTACATAAAACCAGTGCCATCCACCCCATCTCTCTATATAAAACCAGTGCCGTCCTCTCTATCTCTCTACATAAAACCAAGTGCCGTCCTACCCATCTATCTACATAAAACCATTGTCGTCCACCCATCTATCTACATAAAACCAGTACCGTCCTCCCCAACTATCTACATAAAACTAGTCCTGTCCTGCGCATCTGTCTACATAAAACCAGTGCACCCTAGCCATCTATTATACATAATACCAGTCCCATACTCTCCATCTCTCTCATAAAACCAGTACCGTCCTCCCCATCTGTCTGCATAAAACCAGTGTCGTCCTCCCCATCAATCTAGATAAAACCAGTGCCTTCGTACCCAACGAACTAGATAAAACACAGTGCCATCCTCCCCCATCTAACTACATAATACCAGTGCCGTCCTCTCCATCTCTCTGCATAAAACCAGTGCCATCTTCCTCATCTATCTGCATAAGACCATTGCCGTCCCTACCCATCGATCTACATAAAACCAGTGCCCGTTCTCTCCATCTCTCTACATGAATCCAGTGCCGTCCTACCCATCTATCTACGTAAAACCAGTGCCGTGTTCTCAATCTCTCTACATAAAACCAGTGCCATCCTCCCCATCTCTCTAAATAAAACCAGTGCCGTCTTACACACCCGTCTACATAAAACCAGTGCCATCCTCCCCATCTAACTACATAAAACTAGTCCTGTCCTGCGCATCTCTCTACATAAAACCAGTGCCACCCTAGCCATCTATATACATAATACCAGTCCCATACTCTCCATCTCTCTCATAAAACCAGTACCGTCCTCCCCATCTGTCTGCATAAAACCAGTGTTGTCCTCCCCATCAATCTAAATAAAAACCAGTGCCTTCGTACCCAACGAACTAGATAAAACCAGTGCCATCCTCCCCATCTAACTACATAATACCGGTGCCGTCCTCTCCATCTCTCTGCATAAAACCAGTGCCATCTTCCTCATCTATCTGCATAAGACCATTCCCGTCCTACTCATCTATCTACATAAAACCAGTGCCGTGCTACTGATCCATCAACATAAAACCAGTGTCGTCCTCCCCATCTATCTACATAAAACCAGTGCCGTCCTCCCCATCTATCTATATAAAACTAGTGCCATCCTTTCCATCTCTATACATAATACCAGTGCCGTCCTCCCCATCTAACTACATAAGACAAGTGCCGTCCTCCCCATCTATCTATATAAAATCAGTGCCATCTTACTCATCTATCTACATAAAACCAGTGCCATCCTTCCCGTTTATCTACAGAAAACCAGTGCCATCCTACCCATCTATCTACATAAAACCAGTACCGTCCTCCCCATCTATCTACATAAAACTAGTCCTGTCCTGCGCATCTCTCTACATAAAACCAGTGCCACCCCTAGCCATCTATATACATAATACCAGTCCCATACTCTCCATCTCTCTCATAAAACCAGTACCGTCCTCCCCCATCTGTCTGCATAAAACCAGTGTCGTCCTCCCTATCAATCTAGATAAAACCAGTGCCTTCGTACCCAACGATCTAGATAAAACCAGTGCCATCCTCCCCATCTAACTACATAATACCAGTGCCGCCCTCTCCATCTCTTCTGCATAAAAACCAGTGCCATCTTCCTCATCTATCTGCATAACGACCATTGCCGTCCTACCCATCGATCTGCATAAAACCAGTGCCCGTTTCTCTCCATCTCTCTACATGAATCCAGTGCCGTCCTCCACATCTCTCTACATAAAACCAGTGCCATCCTACTCATCTATCTACATAAAACCAGTGCCGTTCTACTGATCCATCAACATAAAACCAGTGCATTCCACCCCCATCTCTCTAAATAGAACCAGTGCCCTCCTACCCAACTAACTACATAAAACCAGTGCCGTCCTCCTCATCTATCTGCATAAAACCAGTGCCGACCCTACCATCTATCTACATAAAACCCAGTGCCGTCCCACCCATCTACCTACAAAAAACCAGTGCCACCCTACACATGTATATACATAATACCAGTGCCGTACTCTCCATCTCTCTCATAAAACCAGTACCGTCCTCACCATCTGTCTGCATAAAACCAGTGTCGTCCTCCCCCATCTATCTAGATAAAACCAGTGCCGTCGTACCCAACGAACTAAATAAAACCAGCGCCATCCTCCCCGTCTAACTACATAATACCAGTGCCATCCTCTCCATCTCTCTACATAAAACCAGTGCCATTTTCCTCATCTATCTACATAAGACCATGGCCGTCCTACCCATCTATATACATAATACCAGTGACGTACTCTCCATCTCTCTACATGAATCCAGTGCTGTCCTACCCATCTATCTACTTAAAACCAGTGCCGTGTTCTCAATCTCTCTACATAAAACCAGTGCCATCCTCCCCATCTCTCTAAATAAAACCAGTGCCGTCCTACCCTCCCGTCTACATAAAACCAGTGCCATCCTACCCATCTAACTACATAAAATTTGTGCCGTCCCGCCCCAACTAAGTACATAAAACCACTGTCATCCTCCCCACCTATCTACATAAAACCAGTGCCGTCCTCCCCATCTATCTATATAAAACTAGTGCCATCTTTCCATCTCTCTACATAATACCAGTGCTGTCCTCCCCATCTAACTACATAAAACACAGTGCCGTCCTCCCCATCTATCTACATAAAATCAAGTGCCATCTTACTCATCTATCTACATAAAACCAGTGCCATCCTTCCCGTTTATCTACAGAAAAACCAGTGCTCATCCTACCCATCTATCTACATAAAACCAGTTACCGTCCCTCCCCATCTATCTACATAAACTAGTCCTGTCCTGCGCATCTCTCTACATAAAACCAGTGCCACCCTAGCCATCTATATACATAATACCAGTCCCATACTCTCCATCTCTCTCATAAAACCCAGTACCGTCCTCCCCCATCTGTCTGCATAAAACCAGTGTCGTCCTCCCTATCAATCTAGATAAAACCAGTGCCTTCGTACCCAACGATCTAGATAAAACCAGTGCCATCCTCCCCATCTAACTACATAATACCAGTGCCGCCCTCTCCATCTCTCTGCATAAAACCAGTGCCATCTTCCTCATCTATCTGCATAAGACCATTGCCGTCCTACCCATCGATCTGCATAAAACCAGTGCCCGTTCTCTCCATCTCTCTACATGAATCCCAGTGCCGTCCTCCACATCTCTCTACATAAAACCAGTGGCCATCCCTACTCATCTATCTACATAAAACCAGTGCCGTTCTACTGATCCATCAACATAAAACCAGTGCATTCCACCCCATCTCTCTAAATAGAACCAGTGCCCTCCTACCCATCTAACTACATAAAACCAGTGCCGTCCTCCTCATCTATCTGCATAAACCAGTGCCGACCTACCCATCTATCTACATAAAACCAGTGCCGTCCCACCCATCTTACCTACAAAAAACCAGTGCCACCCTACACATGTATATACATAATACCAGTGCCGTACTCTCCATCTCTCTCATAAAACCAGTACCGTCCTCACCATCTGTCTGCATAAAACCAGTGTCGTCCCTCCCCATCTATCTAGATAAAACCAGTGCCGTCGTACCCAACGAACTAAATAAACCAGCGCCATCCTCCCCGTCTAACTACATAATACCAGTGCCATCCTCTCCATCTCTCTACATAAAACCAGTGCCATTTTCCTCATCTATCTACATAAGACCATGGCCGTCCTACCCATCTATATACATAATACCAGTGACGTACTCTCCATCTCTCTACATGAATCCAGTGCTGTCCTACCCATCTATCTACTTAAAACCAGTGCCGTGTTCTCAATGTCTCTACATAAAACCAGTGCCATCCTCCCCATCTCTCTAAATAAAACCAGTGCCGTCCTACCCTCCCGTCTACATAAAACCAGTGCCATCCTACCCATCTAACTACATAAAATTTGTGCCGTCCGCCCCAACTAAGTACATAAAACCACTGTCATCCTCCCCACCTATCTACATAAAACCAGTGCCGTCCTCCCCATCTATCTATATAAAACTAGTGCCATCCTTTCCATCTCTCTCTACATAATACCAGTGCTGTCCTCCCCATCTAACTACATAAAACCAGTGCCGTCCTCCCCATCTATCTACATAAAATCAGTGCCATCCTACTCATCTATCTAAATAAAACCAGTGCCATCCTCCCCATATATCTACATAAAACCAGTGCCGTCCTCCCCATCTATCTAAATAAAACCAGTCCCATACTCTCCAGCTCTCTCATAAAACCAGTACCGTCCTCCCCATCTGTCTGCATAAAACATGTGTCGTCCTCCCATCAATCTAGATAAAACCAGTGCCGTCGTACCCAACGAACTAGATAAAACCAGTGCCAACCTCCCCATCTAACTACATAATACCAGTGCCGTCCTCTCCATCTCTCTACATAAAACCAGTGCCATCTTCCTCATCTATCTGCAGAAGACCATTGCCGTCCTACCCATCTATCTACATAAAACCAGTGCCACGCTACTGATCCATCAACATAAAACCAGTGTCGTCCTCCCCATCTATCTACAGAAACCAGTCCGTCCTCCCAATCTATCTATATAAAACTAGTGCCATCCTTTCCATCTCTCTACATGAATCCAGTGCCGTCCTCCACATCTATCTACATAAAACCAGTGCCGTGCTACTGATCCATCAACATAAAACCAGTGTCGTCCTCCCCATCTATCTACATAAAACCAGTGCCTGTTCTCTCCATCTCTCTACATGAATCCAGTGCCGTCCTCCACATCTCCCTGCATAAAACCAGTGCAATCCTACTCATCTATCTACATAAAACCAGTGCCGTCCTACCCACCCGTTCTACATAAAACCAGTGCCATCCTACCCATCTAACTACATAAAACCTGTGCCGTCCGCCCCAACTAAGTACATAAAACCAGTGCCGTCCTCCCCATCTATCTATATAAAACTAGTGCCATCCTTTCCATCTCTCTACATAATACCAGTGCCGTCCTCCCCATCTAACTACATAAAACCGTGCCGTGCTCCCACTATCACAATAAAATCAGTGCCATCCTACTCATCTATCTACATAAAATCAGTGCCATCCTCCCCATCTATCTACATAAAACCAGTGCCGTCCTCCACATCTATCTAAATAAAAACCAGTGCCATCCTACCCATCTATCTACATAAAACCAGTGCCGTCCTCCCCATCTATCTACATAAAACCAGTCCTGTACTCTGCATCTCTCTACATAAAACCAGTGCCACCCTACCCATCTATATACATAATACCAATGCCGTACTCTCTATCTCTCTCATAAAACCAGTACCGTCCTCCCCATCTGTCTGCATAAAACCAGTTTCGTCCACCCATCAATCTAGATAAAAACAGTGCCATCCTACTCATCTATCTACATAAAACCAGTGCCATTCTCCCCATCTATCTACATAAAACCAGTGCCGTCCTACCCATCTATCTAAGTAAAACCAGTGCCGTGTTCTCAATCTCTCTACATAAAACCAGTGCCGTCCTACCCATCTATCTACATAAAACCAGTGTCGTCCACCCCATCTATCTACATAAAACCAGTGCCGTCCTACCCATCTATCTACATAAAACCAATGCCCTGTTCTCAATCTCTCTACATAAAACCAGTGCCATCCTCCCCATCTCTCTAATAAAACCAATGCCGTCCTACGCAGCCGTCTACATAAAACCAGTGCCATCCTCCCCATCTAACTACATAATACCAGTGCAGTCCTCTCCACCTCTCTACATAAAACCAGTGCCATTTTCCTCTTCTATCTACATAAGACCAGTGCCATGCTACTGATCCATCAACATAAAACCAGAGTCGTCCTCCCCATCTATCTACATAAAACCAGTGCCCGTTCTCTCCGTCTCTCTACATGAATCCAGTGCCGTCCTCCACATCTCTCTACATAAAACCAATGCCATCCTACTCATCTATCTACATAAAACCAGTGCCGTCCTACTGATCCATCAACATAAAACCAGTGTCATCCACCCCATCTCTCTAAATAAAACCAGTGCCCTCCTACCCATCTAACTACATAAAACCAGTGCCGTCCTCCTCATCTATCTACATAAAACCAGTGCCATCCTACCCATCTATCTACATAAAACCAGTGCCGTCCCACCCATCTATCTACATAAAACCAGTGCCGTCCCACCCATCTATCTACATAAAACCAGTGCCACCCTACACATCTATATACATAATACCAGTGCCGTACTCTCCATCTCTCTCATAAAACCAGTACCGTACTCCCCATCTGTCTGCATAAAACCAGTGTCGTCCTCCCCATCTATCTAGATAAAACCAGTGCTGTCGTACCCAACGAACTAGATAAAACCAGCGCCATCCTCCCCATCTCACTACATAATGCCAGTGCCGTCCTCTCCATCTCTCTACATAAAACCAGTGCCATCTTCCTCATCTATCTACATAAGACCATTGCCGTCCTACCATCTGTATACATAATACCAATGCCGTACTCTCCATCTCTCTACATGAATCCAGTGCCGTCCTACCCATCTATCTACGTAAAACCAGTGCCGTATTCTCAATCTCTCTACATAAAACCAGTGCCATCCTCCCCATCTCTCTAAATAAACCCAGTGCCGTCCACCCACCCGTCTACATAAAACCAATGCCATCCTCCCCATCTAACTACATAATACCAGTGCAGTCCTCTCCACCTCTCTACATAAAACCAGTGCCATTTTCCTCATCTATCTACATAAGACCATTGCCGTCCTACCTATCTATCTACTTAAAACCAGTGCCGTGCTACTGATCCATCAACATAAAACCAGTGTCGTCCTCCCCATCTATCTACATAAAACCAGTGCAGTCCACCCCATCTATCTACATAAAACCAGTGCCCATTCTCTCCATCTCTCTACATGAATCCAGTGCCGTCCTCCACATCGCTCTACATAAAACCAGTGCCATCCTACTCATCTATCTACATAAAACCAGTGCCGTCCTACTGATCCATCAACATAAAACCAGTGCATTCCACCCCATCTCTCAAAATAGAACCAGTGCCCTCCTACCCATCTAACTACAGAAAACCACTGCCGTCCTCCTCATCTATCTACATAAAACCATTGCCGAACTACCCATCTATCTACATAAAACCAGTGCCGTCCCACCCATCTACCTACAAAAAACCATTGCCACCCTACACATCTTTCTACATAATACCAGTGCCGTACTCTCCATCTCTCTCATAAAACCAGTACCGTCCTCACCATCTGTCTGCATAAAACCAGTGTCATCCTCCCCATCTATCGAGATAAAACCAGTGCCGTCGTACCCAACGAACTAGATAAAACCAGCGCCATCCTCACCATCTCACTACATAATGCCAGTGCCGTACTCTCCATCTCTCTACATAAAACCAGTGCCATCCTCCCCATCTCTCTAAATAAAACCAGTGCCGTCGTACCCTCCCGTCTACATAAAACCAGTGCCATCCTTCCCATCTAACTACATAAAACCTGTGCCGTCCGCCCCAACTAAGTACATAAAACCAGTGTCATCCTCCCCACCTATCTACATAAAACGAGTGCCGTCCTCCCCAT
This sequence comes from Mobula birostris, assembly GCF_030028105.1. Lineage (NCBI taxonomy): Eukaryota > Metazoa > Chordata > Chondrichthyes > Myliobatiformes > Myliobatidae > Mobula > Mobula birostris. The sequence goes on from NW_027274844.1 coordinate 10,779, forward strand.
CTATCTCTATAAAACTAGTGCCATCCTTTCCATCTCTCTACATAATAGCAGTGCTGTCCTCCCCATCTAACTACATAAAACCAGTGCCGTCCTCCCCATCTATCTACATAAAATCAGTGCCATCCTACTCATTTATCTACATAAAAACAGTGCCATCCTCCCCATATATCTACATAAAACCAGTGCCGTCCTCCCCATCTATCTAAATAAAACCAGTCCCATGCTCTCCAGCTCTCTCATAAAACCAGTACCTTCCTCCCCATCTGTCTGCATAAAACCAGTGTCGTCCTCCCCATCAATCTAGATAAAACCAGTGCTGTCGTACCCAACGAACTAGATAAAACGAGTGCCATCCTCCCCATCTAACTACATAATACCAGTGCCGTCCTCTCCATCTCTCTACATAAAACCAGTGCCATCTTCCTCATCTATCTGCATAAGACCATTGCCGTCCTACCCATCTATCTACATAAAACCAGTGCCGTGCTACTGATCCATCAACATAAAACCAGTGTCGTCCTCCCCATCTATCTACATAAAACCAGTGCCCGTTCTCTCCATCTCTCTACATGAATCCAGTGCCGCCTCCACATCTCCCTACATAAAACCAGTGCAATCCTACTCATCTATCTACATAAAAACAGTGCCGTCCTACCCACCCGTTTACATAAAACCAGTGCCATCCTACCCATCTAACTACATAAAACCTGTGCCGTCTGCCCCAACTAAGTACATAAAACGAGTGCCGTCCTCCCCATCTATCTACATAAAATCAGTGCCATCCTACTCATCTATCTACATAAAATCAGTGCCATCCTCCCCATATATCTACATAAAACCCGTGCCGTGCTCCCCATCTATCTACATAAAACCAGTGCAGACCACCCCATCTACCTACATAAAACCAGTGCCCATTCTCTCCATCTCTCTACATGAATCCAGTGCCGTCCTCCACATCTCTCTACATAAAACCTGTGCCATCCTACTCATCTATCTACATAAAACCAGTGCCATCCACCCCATCTCTCTATATAAAACCAGTGCCGTGTTCTCAATCTCTCTACATAAAACCAGTGCCGTCCTACCCATCTATCTACATAAAACCAGTGTCGTCCACCCCATCTATCTACATAAAACCAGTGCCGTCCTACCCATCTATCAAAGTAAAACCAGTGCCGTGTTCTCAATCTCTCTGCATAAAACCAGTGCCATACTCCCCATCTCTCTAAATAAAACCAGTGCCGTCCTCTCTATCTCTCTACATAAAACCAGTGCCGTCCTACCCACCCATCTACATAAAACCAGTGTCGTCCACCCCATCTATCTACATAAATTCAGTGCCATCCTACGCATCAATCTACATAAAACCAGTGCCATCCTCCCCATCTATCTACATAAAACCAGTGCCGTCCTACCCATCTATCTACATAAAACCAATGCCGTGTTCTCAATCTCTCTACATAAAACCAGTGCCATCCTCCCCATCTCTCTAAATAAAACTAGTGCCGTCCTACGCACCCGTCTACATAAAACCAGTGCCATCCTCCCCATCTAACTGCATAATACCAGTGCAGTCCTCTCCACCTCGCTACATAAAACCAGTGCCATTTTCCTCATCTATCTACATAAGACCAGTGCCATGCTACTGATCCATCAACATAAAACCAGAGTCGTCCTCCCCATCTATCTACATAAAACCAGTGCCCGTTCTCTCCGTCTCTCTACATGAATCCAGTGCCGTCCTCCACATCTCTCTACATAAAACCAGTGCCATCCTACTCATCTATCTACATAAAACCAGTGCCATCCACCCCATCTCTCTATATAAAACCAGTGCCGTCCTCTCTATCTCTCTACATAAAACCAGTGCCGTCCTACCCATCTATCTACATAAAACCATTGTCGTCCACCCATCTATCTACATAAAATCAGTGCCATCCTACTCATCTATCTACATAAAACCAGTGCCATCCTCCCCGTTTATCTACATAAAACGAGTGCCGTCCTCCCCATCTATCTCTATAAAACTAGTGCCATCCTTTCCATCTCTCTACATAATAGCAGTGCTGTCCTCCCCATCTAACTACATAAAACCAGTGCCGTCCTCCCCATCTATCTACATAAAATCAGTGCCATCCTACTCATTTATCTACATAAAAACAGTGCCATCCTCCCCATATATCTACATAAAACCAGTGCCGTCCTCCCCATCTATCTAAATAAAACCAGTCCCATGCTCTCCAGCTCTCTCATAAAACCAGTACCTTCCTCCCCATCTGTCTGCATAAAACCAGTGTCGTCCTCCCCATCAATCTAGATAAAACCAGTGCTGTCGTACCCAACGAACTAGATAAAACCAGTGCCATCCTCCCCATCTAACTACATAATACCAGTGCCGTCCTCTCCATCTCTCTACATAAAACCAGTGCCATCTTCCTCATCTATCTGCATAAGACCATTGCCGTCCTACCCATCTATCTACATAAAACCAGTGCCGTGCTACTGATCCATCAACATAAAACCTGTGTCGTCCTCCCCATCTATCTACATAAAACCAGTGCCCGTTCTCTCCATCTCTCTACATGAATCCAGTGCCGCCTCCACATCTCCCTACATAAAACCAGTGCAATCCTACTCATCTATCTACATAAAAACAGTGCCGTCCTACCCACCCGTTTACATAAAACCAGTGCCATCCTACCCATCTAACTACATAAAACCTGTGCCGTCTGCCCCAACTAAGTACATAAAACGAGTGCCGTCCTCCCCATCTATCTACATAAAATCAGTGCCATCCTACTCATCTATCTACATAAAATCAGTGCCATCCTCCCCATATATCTACATAAAACCCGTGCCGTGCTCCCCATCTATCTACATAAAACCAGTGCAGACCACCCCATCTACCTACATAAAACCAGTGCCCATTCTCTCCATCTCTCTACATGAATCCAGTGCCGTCCTCCACATCTCTCTACATAAAACCTGTGCCATCCTACTCATCTATCTACATAAAACCAGTGCCATCCACCCCATCTCTCTATATAAAACCAGTGCCGTGTTCTCAATCTCTCTACATAAAACCAGTGCCGTCCTACCCATCTATCTACATAAAACCAGTGTCGTCCACCCCATCTATCTACATAAAACCAGTGCCGTCCTACCCATCTATCAAAGTAAAACCAGTGCCGTGTTCTCAATCTCTCTGCATAAAACCAGTGCCATACTCCCCATCTCTCTAAATAAAACCAGTGCCGTCCTCTCTATCTCTCTACATAAAACCAGTGCCGTCCTACCCACCCATCTACATAAAACCAGTGTTGTCCACCCCATCTATCTACATAAATTCAGTGCCATCCTACGCATCAATCTACATAAAACCAGTGCCATCCTCCCCATCTATCTACATAAAACCAGTGCCGTCCTACCCATCTATCTACATAAAACCAATGCCGTGTTCTCAATCTCTCTACATAAAACCAGTGCCATCCTCCCCATCTCTCTAAATAAAACTAGTGCCGTCCTACGCACCCGTCTACATAAAACCAGTGCCATCCTCCCCATCTAACTGCATAATACCAGTGCAGTCCTCTCCACCTCTCTACATAAAACCAGTGCCATTTTCCTCATCTATCTACATAAGACCAGTGCCATGCTACTGATCCATCAACATAAAACCAGAGTCGTCCTCCCCATCTATCTACATAAAACCAGTGCCCGTTCTCTCCGTCTCTCTACATGAATCCAGTGCCGTCCTCCACATCTCTCTACATAAAACCAGTGCCATCCTACTCATCTATCTACATAAAACCAGTGCCATCCACCCCATCTCTCTATATAAAACCAGTGCCGTCCTCTCTATCTCTCTACATAAAACCAGTGCCGTCCTACCCATCTATCTACATAAAACCATTGTCGTCCACCCATCTATCTACATAAAATCAGTGCCATCCTACTCATCTATCTACATAAAACCAGTGCCATCCTCCCCGTTTATCTACAGAAAACCAGTGCCATCCTACCCATCTACCTACATAAAACCAGTACCGTCCTCCCCAACTATCTACATAAAACTAGTCCTGTCCTGCGCATCTCTCTACATAAAACCAGTGCCACCCGAGCCATCTATATACATAATACCAGTCCCATACTCTCCATCTCTCTCATAAAACCAGTACCGTCCTCCCCATCTGTCTGCATAAAACCAGTGTCGTCCTCCCCATCAATCTAGATAAAACCAGTGCCTTCGTACCCAACGAACTAGGTAAAACCAGTGCCATCCTCCCCATCTAACTACATAATACCAGTGCCGTCCTCTCCATCTCTCTGCATAAAACCAGTGCCATCTTCCTCATCTATCTGCATAAGACCATTGCCGTCCTACCCATCGATCTACATAAAACCAGTGCCCGTTCTCTCCATCTCTCTACATGAATCCAGTGCCGTCCTCCACATCTCTCTACATAAAACCAGTGCCATCCTACTCATCTATCTACATAAAACCAATGCCGTCCTACTGATCCATCAACATAAAACCAGTGCCATCCACCCCATCTAACTAAATAAAACCAGTGCCCTCCTACCCATCTAACAACATAAAACCAGTGCCGCCCTACCCATCTATCTACATAAAACCAGTGCCGTACCACCCATCTATCTACATAAAACCAGTGCCATCCCACCCATCTATCTACATCAAACCAGTGCCACCCTACACATCTATATACATAATACCAGTGCCGTACTCTCCATCTCTCTCATAAAACCAGTGCCGTCATACCAAACGAACTAGATAAAACCAGCGCCATCCTCCCCATCTAACTACATAATACCAGTGCTGTCCTCTCCATCTCTCTACATAAAACCAGTGCCATCTTCCTCATCTATCTACATAAGAACATTGCCGTCCTACCCATCAATATACATAATACCAGTGTCGTACTCTCCATCTCTCTACATGAATCCAGTGCCTTCCTACCCATCTATCTACGTAAAACCAGTGCCGTGTTCTCAATCTCTCTACGTAAAACCAGTGCCATCCTCCCCATCTCTCTAAATAAAACCAGTGCCGTCTTACACACCCGTCTACATAAAACCAGTGCCATCCTCCCCATCTAACTACATAAAACTAGTCCTGTCCTGCGCATCTCTCTACATAAAACCAGTGCCACCCTGGCCATCTATATACATAATACCAGTCCCATACTCTCCATCTCTCTCATAAAACCAGTACCGTCCTCCCCATCTGTCTGCATAAAACCAGTGTCGTCCTCCCTATCAATCTAGATAAAACCAGTGCCTTCGTACCCAACGAACTAGATAAAACCAGTGCCATCCTCCCCATCTAACTACATAATACCAGTGCCGCCCTCTCCATCTCTCTGCATAAAACCAGTGCCATCTTCCTCATCTATCTGCATAAGACCATTGCCGTCCTACCCATCGATCTACATAAAACCAGTGCCCGTTCTCTCCATCTCTCTACATGAATCCAGTGCCGTCCTCCACATCTCTCTACATAAAACCAGTGCCATCCTGCTCATCTATCTACATAAAACCAGTGCCGTCCTACTGATCAATCAACAAAAAACCAGTGCCATCCACCCCATCTCTCTAAATAAAACCAGTGCCCTCCTACCCATCTAACTACATAAAACCAGTGCCGTCCTCCGCATCTATCTACATAAAACCAGTGCCACCCTACACATCTATATACATAATATCAGTGCCGTACTCTCCATCTCTCTCATAAAACCAGTACCGCCCCCCCCATCTGTCTGCATAAAACCAGTGTCGTCCTCCCCATCTATCTAGATAAAACAAGTGCCGTCGTACCCAACAAACTAGATATAACCAGCGCCATCCTCCCCATCTAACTACATAATACCAGTGCCGTCCTCTCCATCTCTCTACATAAAACCAGTGCCATCTTCCTCATCTATCTACATAAGACCATTGCCGTCCTACCCATCTATATACATAATACCAGTGCCGTACTCTCCATCTCTCTACATGAATCCAGTGCCGTCCTACCCATCTATCTACGTAAAACCAGTGCCGTGTTCTCAATCTCTCTACATAAAACCAGTGCCATCCTCCCCATCTCTCTAAATAAAACCAGTGCCGTCCTACCCTCCCGTCTACATAAAACCAGTGCCATCCTACCCATCTAACTACATAAAATTTGTGCCGTCCGCCCCAGCTAAGTACATAAAACCACTGTCATCCTCCCCACCTATCTACATAAAACCAGTGCCGTCCTCCCCATCTATCTATATAAAACTAGTGCCATCCTTTCCATCTCTCTACATAATACCAGTGCTGTCCTCCCCATCTAACTACATAAAACCAGTGCCGTCCTCCCCATCTATCTACATAAAATCAGTGCCATCCTACTCATCTATCTACATAAAACCAGTGCCATCCTCCCCATATATCTACATAAAACCTGTGTCGTCCTCCCCATCAATCTAGATAAAACCAGTGCCGTCGTACCCAACGAACTAGATAAAACCAGTGCCAACCTCCCCATCTAACTACATAATACCAGTGCCGTCCTCTCCATCTCTCTACATAAAACCAGTGCCATCTTCCTCATCTATCTGCATAAGACCATTGCCGTCCTACCCATCTATCTACATAAAACCAGTGCCATGCTACTGATCCATCAACATAAAACCAGTGTCGTCCTCCCCATCTATCTACAGAAAACCAGTGCCGTCCTCCCAATCTATCTATATAAAACTAGTGCCATCCTTTCCATCTCTCTACATGAATCCAGTGCCGTCCTCCACATCTATCTACATAAAACCAGTGCCGTGCTACTGATCCATCAACATAAAACCAGTGTCGTCCTCCCCATCTATCTACATAAAACCAGTGCCTGTTCTCTCCATCTCTCTACATGAATCCAGTGCCGTCCTCCACATCTCCCTACATAAAACCAGTGCAATCCTACTCATCTATCTACATAAAACCAGTGCCGTCCTACCCACCCGTCTACATAAAACCAGTGCCATCCTACCCATCTAACTACATAAAACCTGTGCCGTCCGCCCCAACTAAGTACATAAAACCAGTGCCGTCCTCCCCATCTATCTATATAAAACTAGTGCCATCCTTTCCATCTCTCTACATAATACCAGTGCCGTCCTCCCCATCTAACTACATAAAACCCGTGCCATGCTCCCCACTATCACAATAAAATCAGTGCCATCCTACTCATCTATCTACATAAAATCAGTGCCATCCTCCCCATCTATCTACATAAAACCAGTGCCGTCCTCCACATCTATCTAAATAAAACCTGTGCCTGTTCTCTCCGTCTCTCTACATGAATCCAGTGCCGTCCTCCACATCTCTCTACATAAAACCAGTGCCATCCTACTCATCTATCTACATAAAACCAGTGCCATCCACCCCATCTCTCTATATAAAACCAGTGCCGTCCTCTCTATCTCTCTACATAAAACCAGTGCCGTCCTACCCATCTATCTACATAAAACCATTGTCGTCCACCCATCTATCTACATAAAATCAGTGCCATCCTACTCATCTATCTACATAAAACCAGTGCCATCCTCCCCGTTTATCTACAGAAAACCAGTGCCATCCTACCCATCTATCTACATAAAACCAGTACCGTCCTCCCCAACTATCTACATAAAACTAGTCCTGTCCTGCGCATCTCTCTACATAAAACCAGTGCCACCCTAGCCATCTATATACATAATACCAGTCCCATACTCTCCATCTCTCTCATAAAACCAGTACCCTCCTCCCCATCTGTCTGCATAAAACCAGTGTCGTCCTCCCCATCAATCTAGATAAAACCAGTGCCTTCGTACCCAACGAACTAGATAAAACCAGTGCCATCCTCCCCATCTAACTACATAATACCAGTGCCGTCCTCTCCATCTCTCTGCATAAAACCAGTGCCATCTTCCTCATCTATCTGCATAAGACCATTGCCGTCCTACCCATCGATCTACATAAAACCAGTGCCCGTTCTCTCCATCTCTCTACATGAATCCAGTGCCGTCCTACCCATCTATCTACGTAAAACCAGTGCCGTGTTCTCAATCTCTCTACATAAAACCAGTGCCATCCTCCCCATCTCTCTAAATAAAACCAGTGCCGTCTTACACACCCGTCTACATAAAACCAGTGCCATCCTCCCCATCTAACTACATAAAACTAGTCCTGTCCTGCGCATCTCTCTACATAAAACCAGTGCCACCCTAGCCATCTATATACATAATACCAGTCCCATACTCTCCATCTCTCTCATAAAACCAGTACCGTCCTCCCCATCTGTCTGCATAAAACCAGTGTTGTCCTCCCCATCAATCTAAATAAAACCAGTGCCTTCGTACCCAACGAACTAGATAAAACCAGTGCCATCCTCCCCATCTAACTACATAATACCGGTGCCGTCCTCTCCATCTCTCTGCATAAAACCAGTGCCATCTTCCTCATCTATCTGCATAAGACCATTGCCGTCCTACCCATCTATCTACATAAAACCAGTGCCATGCTACTGATCCATCAACATAAAACCAGTGTCGTCCTCCCCATCTATCTACATAAAACCAGTGCCGTCCTACCCATCTATCTATATAAAACTAGTGCCATCCTTTCCATCTCTCGACATAATACCAGTGCCGTCCTCCCCATCTAACTACATAAGACAAGTGCCGTCCTCCCCATCTATCTATATAAAATCAGTGCCATCTTACTCATCTATCTACATAAAACCAGTGCCATCCTCCCCGTTTATCTACAGAAAACCAGTGCCATCCTACCCATCTATCTACATAAAACCAGTACCGTCCTCCCCATCTATCTACATAAAACTAGTCCTGTCCTGCGCATCTCTCTACATAAAACCAGTGCCACCCTAGCCATCTATATACATAATACCAGTCCCATACTCTCCATCTCTCTCATAAAACCAGTACCGTCCTCCCCATCTGTCTGCATAAAACCAGTGTAGTCCTCCCTATCAATCTAGATAAAACCAGTGCCTTCGTACCCAACGAACTAGATAAAACCAGTGCCATCCTCCCCATCTAACTAAATAATACCAGTGCCACCCTCTCCATCTCTCTGCATAAAACCAGTGCCATCTTCCTCATCTATCTGCATAAGACCATTGCCGTCCTACCCATCGATCTACATAAAACCAGTGCCCGTTCTCTCCATCTCTCTACATGAATCCAGTGCCGTCCTCCACATCTCTCTACATAAAACCAGTGCCATCCTACTCATCTATCTACATAAAACCAGTGCCGTTCTACTGATCCATCAACATAAAACCAGTGCATTCCACCCCATCTCTCTAAATAGAACCAGTGCCCTCCTACCCATCTAACTACATAATACCAGTGCCGTACTCTCCATCTCTCTCATAAAACCAGTACCGTCCTCACCATCTGTCTGCATAAAACCAGTGTCGTCCTCCCCATCTATCTAGATAAAACCAGTGCCGTCGTACCCAACGAACTAAATAAAACCAGCGCCATCCTCCCCGTCTAACTACATAATACCAGTGCCATCCTCCCCGTCTAACTACATAATACCAGTGCCATCCTCTCCATCTCTCTACATAAAACCAGTGCCATTTTCCTCATCTCTCTACATAAAACCAGTGCCATTTTCCTCATCTATCTACATAAGACCATGGCCGTCCTACCCATCTATATACATAATACCAGTGCCGTACTCTCCATCTCTCTACATGAATCCAGTGCTGTCCTACCCATCTATCTACTTAAAACCAGTGCCGTGTTCTCAATCTCTCTACATAAAACCAGTGCCATCCTCCCCATCTCTCTAAATAAAACCAGTGCCGTCCTACCCTCCCGTCTACATAAAACCAGTGCCATCCTACCCATCTAACTACATAAAATTTGTGCCGTCCGCCCCAACTAAGTACATAAAACCACTGTCATCCTCCCCACCTATCTACATAAAACCAGTGCCGTCCTCCCCATCTATCTATATAAAACTAGTGCCATCCTTTCCATCTCTCTACATAATACCAGTGCTGTCCTCCCCATCTAACTACATAAAATCAGTGCCATCCTACTCATCTATCTACATAAAACCAGTGCCATCCTCCCCATATATCTACATAAAACCAGTGCCGTCCTCCCCATCTATCTAAATAAAACCAGTCCCATACTCTCCAGCTCTCTCATAAAACCAGTACCGTCCTCCCCATCTGTCTGCATAAAACCTGTGTCGTCCTCCCCATCAATCTAGATAAAACCAGTGCCGTCGTACCCAACGAACTAGATAAAACCAGTGCCAACCTCCCCATCTAACTACATAATACCAGTGCCGTCCTCTCCATCTCTCTACATAAAACCAGTGCCATCTTCCTCATCTATCTGCATAAGACCATTGCCGTCCTACCCATCTATCTACATAAAACCAGTGCCATGCTACTGATCCATCAACATAAAACCAGTGTCGTCCTCCCCATCTATCTACAGAAAACCAGTGCCGTCCTCCCAATCTATCTATATAAAACTAGTGCCATCCTTTCCATCTCTCTACATGAATCCAGTGCCGTCCTCCACATCTATCTACATAAAACCAGTGCCGTGCTACTGATCCATCAACATAAAACCAGTGTCGTCCTCCCCATCTATCTACATAAAACCAGTGCCTGTTCTCTCCATCTCTCTACATGAATCCAGTGCCGTCCTCCACATCTCCCTACATAAAACCAGTGCAATCCTACTCATCTATCTACATAAAACCAGTGCCGTCCTACCCACCCGTCTACATAAAACCAGTGCCATCCTACCCATCTAACTACATAAAACCTGTGCCGTCCGCCCCAACTAAGTACATAAAACCAGTGCCGTCCTCCCCATCTATCTATATAAAACTAGTGCCATCCTTTCCATCTCTCTACATAATACCAGTGCCGTCCTCCCCATCTAACTACATAAAACCCGTGCCGTGCTCCCCATCTATCTACATAAAACCAGTCCTGTACTCTGCATCTCTCTACATAAAACCAGTGCCACCCTACCCATGTATATACATAATACCAATGCCGTACTCTCTATCTCTCTCATAAAACCAGTACCGTCCTCCCCATCTGTCTGCATAAAACCAGTGTCGTCCACCCATCAATCTAGATAAAAACAGTGCCATCCTACTCATCTATCTACATAAAACCAGTGCCATTCTCCCCATCTATCTACATAAAACCAGTGCCGTCCTACCCATCTATCTAAGTAAAACCAGTGCCGTGTTCTCAATCTCTCTACATAAAACCAGTGCCGTCCTACCCATCTATCTACATAAAACCAGTGTCGTCCACCCCATCTATCTACATAAAACCAGTGCCGTCCTACCCATCTATCTACATAAAACCAATGCCCTGTTCTCAATCTCTCTACATAAAACCAGTGCCATCCTCCCCATCTCTCTAAATAAAACCAGTGCCATCCTACGCAGCCGTCTACATAAAACCAGTGCCATCCTCCCCATCTAACTACATAATACCAGTGCAGTCCTCTCCACCTCTCTACATAAAACCAGTGCCATTTTCCTCTTCTATCTACATCAGACCAGTGCCATGCTACTGATCCATCAACATAAAACCAGAGTCGTCCTCCCCATCTATCTACATAAAACCAGTGCCCGTTCTCTCCGTCTCTCTACATGAATCCAGTGCCGTCCTCCACATCTCTCTAAATAAAACCAGTCCCCTCCTACCCATCTAACTACATAAAACCAGTGCCGTCCTCCTCATATATCTACATAAAACCAGTGCCATCCTACCCATCTATCTACATAAAACCAGTGCCGTCCCACCCATCTATCTACATAAAACCAGTGCCGTCCCACCCATCTATCTACATAAAACCAGTGCCACCCTACACATCTATATACATAATACCAGTGCCGTACTCTCCATCTCTCTACATAAAACCAGTGCAATCTTCCTCATCTACCTACATAAGACCATTGCCGTCCTACCATCTGTATACATAATACCAATGCCGTACTCTCCATCTCTCTACATGAATCCAGTGCCGTCCTACCCATCTATCTACGTAAAACCAGTGCCGTGTTCTCAATCTCTCTACATAAAACCAGTGCCATCCTCCCCATCTCTCTAAATAAAACCAGTGCTATCCTACCCACCCGTCTACATAAAACCAGTGCCATCCTACCCTTCTAACTACATAAAACCTGTGCTGTCCGCCCCAACTAAGTACATAAAACCAGTGTCATCCTCCCCACCTTTCTACATAAAACCAGTGCCTTCCTCCCGATCTATCTATATAAAACTAGTGCCACGCTTTCCATCTCTCTACATAATACCAGTGCTGTACTCCCCATCTAACTACATAAAACCAGTGCCGTCCTCCCCATCTATCTACATAAAATCAGTGCCATCCTACTCATCTATCTACATAAAACCAGTGCCATCCTCCCCATATATCTACATAAAACCAGTGCCGTCCTCCCCATCTATCTAAATAAAACCAGTACCATCCTACCCATCTATCTACATAAAACCAGTGCTGTCCTCCCCATCTATCTACATAAAACTAGTCCTGTCCTCTGCATCTCTCTACATAAAACCAGTGCCACCCTACCCATCTATATACATAATACCAGTGCCGTACTCTCCATCTCTCTCATAAAACCAGTACCGTCCTCCCCATCTGTCTGCATAATACCAGTGTCGTCCTCCCCATCAATCTAGATAAAACCAGTGCCATCGTACCCAACGAACTAGATAAAACCAGTGCCATCCTCCCCATCTAACTACATAATACCAGTGCCGTCCTCTCTATCTCTCTACATAAAACCAGTGCCATCTTCCTCATCTATCTGCATAAGACCATTCCCGTCCTACCCATCTATCTACATAAAAGCAGTGCAGTGCTACTGATCCATCAACATAAAACCAGTGTCGTCCTCCCCATCTATCTACATAAAATCAGTGCCATCCTACTCATCTATCTACATAAAACCAGTGCCATCCTCCCCATATATCTACATAAAACCAGTGCCGTCCTCTCCATCTATCTAAATAAAACCAGTCCCATACTCTCCATCTCTCTCATAAAACCAGTACCGTCCTCCCCATCTGTCTGCATAAAACCAGTGTCGTCCTCCCCATCTGTCTGCATAAAACCAGTGTCGTCCTCCCCATCAATCTAGATAAAACCAGTGCCCGTTCTCTCCATCTCTCTACATGAATCCAGTGCCATCCTCCACATCTCTCTACATAAAACCAGTGCCCTCCTACCCATCTAACTACATAAAACCAGTGCTGTCCTCCCCATCTATCTACATAAAGAAAATGCTGTCCTCCTCATCTGTCTGCATAAAAGCAGTGTAGTCCTCCCCATCTCTCCACATAAAACCAGTGCCTTCCTCCCCATCTATCTATATAAAACTAGTGCCACGCTTTCCATCTCTCTACATAATACCAGTGCTGTACTCCCCATCTAACTACATAAAACCAGTGCCGTCCTCCCCATATATCTACATAAAACCAGTGCCGTCCTCCCCATCTATCTAAATAAAACCAGTACCATCCCACCCATCTATCTACATAAAACCAGTGCAGTCCCCCCATCTATCTAAATAAAACCAGTGCCATCCTACCCATCTATCTGCATAAAACTAGTCCTGTCCTCTGCATCTCTCTACATAAAACCAGTGCCACCCTACCCATCTATATACATAATACCAGTGCCGTACACTCCATCTCTCTCATAAAACCAGTACCGTCCTCCCCATCTGTCTGCATAATACCAGTGTCGTCCTCCCCATCAATCTAGATAAAACCAGTGCCATCGTATCCAACGAACTAGATAAAACCAGTGCCATCCTCCCCATCTAACTACATAATACCAGTGCCGTCCTCTCTATCTCTCTACATAAAACCAGTGCCATCTTCCTCATCTATCTGCATAAGACCATTCCCGTCCTACCCATCTATCTACATAAAAGCAGTGCCGTGCTACTGATCCATCAACATAAAACCAGTGTCGTCCTCCCCATCTATCTACATAAAATCAGTGCCATCCTACTCATCTATCTACATAAAACCAGTGCCATCCTCCCCATATATCTACATAAAACCAGTGCCGTCCTCTCCATCTATCTAAATAAAACCAGTCCCATACTCTCCATCTCTCTCATAAAACCAGTACCGTCCTCCCCATCTGTCTGCATAAAACCAGTGTCGTCCTGCCCATCTGTCTGCATAAAACCAGTGTCGTCCTCCCCATCAATCTAGATAAAACCAGTGCCCGTTCTCTCCATCTCTCTACATGAATCCAGTGCCGTCCTCCACATCTCTCTACATAAAAGCAGTGCCCTCCTACCCATCTAACTACATAAAACCAGTGCTGTCCTCCCCATCTATCTACATAAAGAGAATGCTGTCCTCCTCATCTGTCTGCATAAAAGCAGTGTAGTCCTCCCCATCTCTCTACATAAAACCAGTGCCTTCCTCCCCATCTATCTACATAAAACCAGTGCAGTCCACCCCATCTATCTACATAAAACCAGTGCCCATTCTCTCCATCTCTCTACATGAATCCAGTGCCGTCCTCCACATCTCTCTACATAAAACCAGTGCCATCCTACTCTTCTATCTACATAAAACCAGTGCCGTTCTACTGATCCATCAACATAAAACCAGTGCATTCCACCCCATCTCTCTAAATAGAACCACTGCCCTCCTACCCATCTAACTACATAAAACCAGTGCCGTCCTCCTCATCTATCTGCATAAAACCAGTGCCGACCTACCCATCTATCTACATAAAACCAGTGCCGTCCCACCCATCTACATACAAAAAACCAGTGCCACCCTACACATCTATATACATAATACCAGTGCTGTACTCTCCATCTCTCTCATAAAACCAGTACCGTCCTCACCATCTGTCTGCATAAAACCAGTGTCGTCCTCCCCATCTATCTAGATAAAACCAGTGCCGTCGTACCCAACGAACTAAATAAAACCAGCGCCATCCTCCCTGTCTAACTACATAATACCAGTGCCGTCCTCTCCATCTCTCTACATAAAACCAGTGCCATTTTCCTCATCTATCTACATAAGACCATGGCCGTCCTACCCATCTATATACATAATACCAGTGCCGTACTCTCCATCTCTCTACATAAAACCAGTGCCATCTTCCTCATCTATCTGCATAAGACCATTGCCGTCCTACCCATCTATCTACATAAAACCAGTGCCATGCTACTGATCCATCAACATAAAACCAGTGTCGTCCTCCCCATCTATCTACAGAAAACCAGTGCCGTCCTCCCAATCTATCTATATAAAACTAGTGCCATCCTTTCCATCTCTCTACATGAATCCAGTGCCGTCCTCCACATCTATCTACATAAAACCAGTGCCGTGCTACTGATCCATCAACATAAAACCAGTGTCGTCCTCCCCATCTATCTACATAAAACTAGTGCCCGTTCTCTCCATCTCACTACATGAATCCAGTGCCGTGCTCCACATCTCCCTACATAAAACCAGTGCAATCCTACTCATCTATCTACATAAAACCAGTGCCGTCCTACCCACCCGTCTACATAAAACCAGTGCCATCCTACCCACCTAACTACATAAAACCTGTGCCGTCCGCCCCAACTAAGTACATAAAACCAGTGCCGTCCTCCCCATCTATCTATATAAAACTAGTGCCATCCTTTCCATCTCTCTACATAATACCAGTGCCGTCCTCCCCATCTAACTACATAAAACCCGTGCCATACTCCCCACTATCACAATAAAATCAGTGCCATCCTACTCATCTATCTACATAAAATCAGTGCCATCCTCCCCATCTATCTACATAAAACCAGTGCCGTCCTCCACATCTATCTAAATAAAACCAGTGCCATCCTACCCAACTATCTACATAAAACCAGTGCCGTCCTCCCCATCTATCTACATAAAACCAGTCCTGTACTCTGCATCTCTCTACATAAAACCAGTGCCACACTACCCATCTATATACATAATACCAATGCCGTACTCTCTATCTCTCTCATAAAACCAGTACCGTCCTCCCCATCTGTCTGCATAAAACCAGTGTCGTCCACCCATCTATCTACATAAAATCAGTGCCATCCTACTCATCTATCTACATAAAACCAGTGCCATCCTCCCCATCTACCTACATAAAACCAGTGCCGTCCTACCCATCTATCTAAGTAAAACCAGTGCCGTGTTCTCAATCTCTCTACATAAAACCAGTGCCGTCCTACCCATCTCTCTACATAAAACCAGTGTCGTCCACCCCATCTATCTACATAAAACCAGTGCCGTCCAACCCATCTATCTACATAAAACCAATGCCCTGTTCTCAATCTCTCTACATAAAACCAGTGCCATCCTCCCCATCTCTCTAAGTAAAACCAGTGCCGTCCTACGCAGCCGTCTACATAAAACCAGTGCCATCCTCCCCATCTAACTACATAATACCAGTGCAGTCCTCTCCACCTCTCTACATAAAACCAGTGCCATTTTCCTCTTCTATCTACATAAGACCAGTGCCATGCTACTGATCCATCAACATAAAACCAGAGTCGTCCTCCCCATCTATCTACATAAAACCAGTGCCCGTTCTCTCCGTCTCTCTACATGAATCCAGTGCCGTCCTCCACATCTCTCTACATAAAACCAATGCCATCCTACTCATCTATCTACATAAAACCAGTGCCGTCCTACTGATCCATCAACATAAAACCAGTTTCATCCACCCCATCTCTCTAAATAGAACCAGTGCCCTCCTACCCATCTAACTACATAAAACCAGTGCCGTCCTCCTCATCTATCTACATAAAATCATTGCCGAACTACCCATCTATCTACATAAAACCAGTGCCGTCCCACCCATCTACCTACAAAAAACCAGTGCCACCCTACACATCTATATACATAATACCAGTGCCGTACTCTCCATCTCTCTCATAAAACCAGTACCGTCCTCACCATCTGTCTGCATAAAACCAGTGTCGTCCTCCCCATCTATCTAGATAAAACCAGTGCCGTCGTACCCAACGAACTAGATAAAACCAGCGCCATCCTCCCCATCTCACTACATAATGCCAGTGCCGTACTCTCCATCTCTCTACATAAAACCAGTGCCATCCTCCCCATCTCTCTAAATAAAACCAGTGCCGTCGTACCCTCCCGTCTACATAAAACCAGTGCCATCCTACCCATCTAACTACATAAAACCTGTGCCGTCCGCCCCAACTAAGTACATAAAACCAGTGTCATCCTCCCCACCTATCTACATAAAACCAGTGCCGTCCTCCCCATCTATCTATATAAAACTAGTGCCATCCTTTCCTTCTCTCCACATAATAGCAGGGCTGTCCTCCCGATCTAACTACATAAAACCAGTGCCGTCCTCCCCATCTATCTACATAAAATCAGTGCCATCCTACTCATTTATCTACATAAAAACAGTGCATCCTCCCCATATATCTACATAAAACCAGTGCCGTCCTCCCCATCTATCTAAATAAAACCAGTCCCATACTCTCCAGCTCTCTCATAAAACCAGTACCGTCCTCCCATCTGTCTGCATAAAACCAGTGTCGTCCTCCCCATCAATCTAGATAAAACCAGTGCCGTCGTACCCAACGAACTAGATAAAACCAGAGCCATCCTCCCCATCTAACTACATAATACCAGTGCCGTCCTCTCCATCTCTCTACATAAAACCAGTGCCATCTTCCTCATCTATCTGCATAAGACCATTGCCGTCCTACCCATCTATCTACATAAAACCAGTGCCGTGCTACTGATCCATCAAAATAAAACCAGTGTCGTCCTCCCCATCTATCTACATTAAACCAGTGCCGTGTTCTCAATCTCTCTACATAAAACCAGTGCCATACTCCCCATCTCTCTAAATAAAACCAGTGCCGTCCTCTCTATCTCTCTACATAAAACCAGTGCCGTCCTACCCATCCATCTACATAAAACCAGTGTCGTCCACCCCATCTATCTACATAAATTCAGTGCCATCCTACGCATCAATCTACATAAAACCAGTGCCATCCTCCCCATCTATCTACATAAAACCAGTGCCGTCCTACCCATCTATCTACATAAAACCAATGCCGTTTCTCAATCTCTCTACATAAAACCAGTGCCATCCTCCCCATCTAACTGCATAATACCAGTGCAGTCCTCTCCACCTCTCTACATAAAACCAGTGCCATTTCCTCATCTATCTACATAAGACCAGTGCCATGCTACTGATCCATCAACATAAACCAGAGTCGTCCTCCCCATCTATCTACATAAAACCAGTGCCTGTTCTCTCCGTCTCTCTACATGAATCCAGTGCCGTCCTCCACATCTCTCTACATAAAACCAGTGCCATCCTACTCATCTATCTACATAAAACCAGTGCCATCCACCCCATCTCTCTATATAAAACCAGTGCCGTCCTCTCTATCTCTCTACATAAAACCAGTGCCGTCCTACCCATCTATCTACATAAAACCATTGTCGTCCACCCATCTATCTACATAAAAACCAGTACCGTCCTCCCCAACTATCTACATAAAACTAGTCCTGTCCTGCGCATCTGTCTACATAAAACCAGTGCCACCCTAGCCATCTATATACATAATACCAGTCCCATACTCTCCATCTCTCTCATAAAACCAGTACCGTCCTCCCCATCTGTCTGCATAAAACCAGTGTCGTCCTCCCCATCAATCTAGATAAAACCAGTGCCTTCGTACCCAACGAACTAGATATAAAACCAGTGCCATCCTCCCATCTAACTACATAATACCAGTGCCGTCCTCTCCATCTCTCTGCATAAACCAGTAGTGCCATCTTCCTCATCTATCTGCATAAGACCATTGCCGTCCTACCCATCGATCTACATAAAACCAGTGCCCGTTCTCTCCATCTCTCTACATGAATCCAGTGCCGTCCTACCCATCTATCTACGTAAAACCAGTGCCGTGTTCTCAATCTCTCTACATAAAACCAGTGCCATCCTCCCCATCTCTCTAAATAAAACCAGTGCCGTCTTACACACCCGTCTACATAAAACCAGTGCCATCCTCCCCATCTAACTACATAAAACTAGTCCTGTCCTGCGCATCTCTCTACATAAAACCAGTGCCACCCTAGCCATCTATATACATAATACCAGTCCCATACTCTCCATCTCTCTCATAAAACCAGTACCGTCCTCCCCATCTGTCTGCATAAAACCAGTGTTGTCCTCCCCATCAATCTAAATAAAACCAGTGCCTTCGTACCCAACGAACTAGATAAAACCAGTGCCATCCTCCCCATCTAACTACATAATACCGGTGCCGTCCTCTCCATCTCTCTGCATAAAACCAGTGCCATCTTCCTCATCTATCTGCATAAGACCATTCCCGTCCTACTCATCTATCTACATAAAACCAGTGCCGTGCTACTGATCCATCAACATAAAACCAGTGTCGTCCTCCCCATCTATCTACATAAAACCAGTGCCGTCCTCCCCATCTATCTATATAAAACTAGTGCCATCCTTTCCATCTCTATACATAATACCAGTGCCGTCCTCCCCATCTAACTACATAAGACAAGTGCCGTCCTCCCCATCTAT
This sequence comes from Mobula birostris, assembly GCF_030028105.1. NCBI lineage: Eukaryota > Metazoa > Chordata > Chondrichthyes > Myliobatiformes > Myliobatidae > Mobula > Mobula birostris. The sequence goes on from NW_027274844.1 coordinate 30,437, forward strand.
CTATATAAAATCAGTGCCATCTTACTCATCTATCTACATAAAACCAGTGCCATCCTTCCCGTTTATCTACAGAAAACCAGTGCCATCCTACCCATCTATCTACATAAAACCAGTACCGTCCTCCCCATCTATCTACATAAAACTAGTCCTGTCCTGCGCATCTCTCTACATAAAACCAGTGCCACCCTAGCCATCTATATACATAATACCAGTCCCATACTCTCCATCTCTCTCATAAAACCAGTACCGTCCTCCCCATCTGTCTGCATAAAACCAGTGTCGTCCTCCCTATCAATCTAGATAAAACCAGTGCCTTCGTACCCAACGATCTAGATAAAACCAGTGCCATCCTCCCCATCTAACTACATAATACCAGTGCCGCCCTCTCCATCTCTCTGCATAAAACCAGTGCCATCTTCCTCATCTATCTGCATAAGACCATTGCCGTCCTACCCATCGATCTGCATAAAACCAGTGCCCGTTCTCTCCATCTCTCTACATGAATCCAGTGCCGTCCTCCACATCTCTCTACATAAAACCAGTGCCATCCTACTCATCTATCTACATAAAACCAGTGCCGTTCTACTGATCCATCAACATAAAACCAGTGCATTCCACCCCATCTCTCTAAATAGAACCAGTGCCCTCCTACCCAACTAACTACATAAAACCAGTGCCGTCCTCCTCATCTATCTGCATAAAACCAGTGCCGACCTACCCATCTATCTACATAAAACCAGTGCCGTCCCACCCATCTACCTACAAAAAACCAGTGCCACCCTACACATGTATATACATAATACCAGTGCCGTACTCTCCATCTCTCTCATAAAACCAGTACCGTCCTCACCATCTGTCTGCATAAAACCAGTGTCGTCCTCCCCATCTATCTAGATAAAACCAGTGCCGTCGTACCCAACGAACTAAATAAAACCAGCGCCATCCTCCCCGTCTAACTACATAATACCAGTGCCATCCTCTCCATCTCTCTACATAAAACCAGTGCCATTTTCCTCATCTATCTACATAAGACCATGGCCGTCCTACCCATCTATATACATAATACCAGTGACGTACTCTCCATCTCTCTACATGAATCCAGTGCTGTCCTACCCATCTATCTACTTAAAACCAGTGCCGTGTTCTCAATCTCTCTACATAAAACCAGTGCCATCCTCCCCATCTCTCTAAATAAAACCAGTGCCGTCCTACCCTCCCGTCTACATAAAACCAGTGCCATCCTACCCATCTAACTACATAAAATTTGTGCCGTCCGCCCCAACTAAGTACATAAAACCACTGTCATCCTCCCCACCTATCTACATAAAACCAGTGCCGTCCTCCCCATCTATCTATATAAAACTAGTGCCATCCTTTCCATCTCTCTACATAATACCAGTGCTGTCCTCCCCATCTAACTACATAAAACCAGTGCCGTCCTCCCCATCTATCTACATAAAATCAGTGCCATCTTACTCATCTATCTACATAAAACCAGTGCCATCCTTCCCGTTTATCTACAGAAAACCAGTGCCATCCTACCCATCTATCTACATAAAACCAGTACCGTCCTCCCCATCTATCTACATAAAACTAGTCCTGTCCTGCGCATCTCTCTACATAAAACCAGTGCCACCCTAGCCATCTATATACATAATACCAGTCCCATACTCTCCATCTCTCTCATAAAACCAGTACCGTCCTCCCCATCTGTCTGCATAAAACCAGTGTCGTCCTCCCTATCAATCTAGATAAAACCAGTGCCTTCGTACCCAACGATCTAGATAAAACCAGTGCCATCCTCCCCATCTAACTACATAATACCAGTGCCGCCCTCTCCATCTCTCTGCATAAAACCAGTGCCATCTTCCTCATCTATCTGCATAAGACCATTGCCGTCCTACCCATCGATCTGCATAAAACCAGTGCCCGTTCTCTCCATCTCTCTACATGAATCCAGTGCCGTCCTCCACATCTCTCTACATAAAACCAGTGCCATCCTACTCATCTATCTACATAAAACCAGTGCCGTTCTACTGATCCATCAACATAAAACCAGTGCATTCCACCCCATCTCTCTAAATAGAACCAGTGCCCTCCTACCCATCTAACTACATAAAACCAGTGCCGTCCTCCTCATCTATCTGCATAAAACCAGTGCCGACCTACCCATCTATCTACATAAAACCAGTGCCGTCCCACCCATCTACCTACAAAAAACCAGTGCCACCCTACACATGTATATACATAATACCAGTGCCGTACTCTCCATCTCTCTCATAAAACCAGTACCGTCCTCACCATCTGTCTGCATAAAACCAGTGTCGTCCTCCCCATCTATCTAGATAAAACCAGTGCCGTCGTACCCAACGAACTAAATAAAACCAGCGCCATCCTCCCCGTCTAACTACATAATACCAGTGCCATCCTCTCCATCTCTCTACATAAAACCAGTGCCATTTTCCTCATCTATCTACATAAGACCATGGCCGTCCTACCCATCTATATACATAATACCAGTGACGTACTCTCCATCTCTCTACATGAATCCAGTGCTGTCCTACCCATCTATCTACTTAAAACCAGTGCCGTGTTCTCAATGTCTCTACATAAAACCAGTGCCATCCTCCCCATCTCTCTAAATAAAACCAGTGCCGTCCTACCCTCCCGTCTACATAAAACCAGTGCCATCCTACCCATCTAACTACATAAAATTTGTGCCGTCCGCCCCAACTAAGTACATAAAACCACTGTCATCCTCCCCACCTATCTACATAAAACCAGTGCCGTCCTCCCCATCTATCTATATAAAACTAGTGCCATCCTTTCCATCTCTCTACATAATACCAGTGCTGTCCTCCCCATCTAACTACATAAAACCAGTGCCGTCCTCCCCATCTATCTACATAAAATCAGTGCCATCCTACTCATCTATCTAAATAAAACCAGTGCCATCCTCCCCATATATCTACATAAAACCAGTGCCGTCCTCCCCATCTATCTAAATAAAACCAGTCCCATACTCTCCAGCTCTCTCATAAAACCAGTACCGTCCTCCCCATCTGTCTGCATAAAACATGTGTCGTCCTCCCCATCAATCTAGATAAAACCAGTGCCGTCGTACCCAACGAACTAGATAAAACCAGTGCCAACCTCCCCATCTAACTACATAATACCAGTGCCGTCCTCTCCATCTCTCTACATAAAACCAGTGCCATCTTCCTCATCTATCTGCAGAAGACCATTGCCGTCCTACCCATCTATCTACATAAAACCAGTGCCACGCTACTGATCCATCAACATAAAACCAGTGTCGTCCTCCCCATCTATCTACAGAAAACCAGTCCCGTCCTCCCAATCTATCTATATAAAACTAGTGCCATCCTTTCCATCTCTCTACATGAATCCAGTGCCGTCCTCCACATCTATCTACATAAAACCAGTGCCGTGCTACTGATCCATCAACATAAAACCAGTGTCGTCCTCCCCATCTATCTACATAAAACCAGTGCCTGTTCTCTCCATCTCTCTACATGAATCCAGTGCCGTCCTCCACATCTCCCTGCATAAAACCAGTGCAATCCTACTCATCTATCTACATAAAACCAGTGCCGTCCTACCCACCCGTCTACATAAAACCAGTGCCATCCTACCCATCTAACTACATAAAACCTGTGCCGTCCGCCCCAACTAAGTACATAAAACCAGTGCCGTCCTCCCCATCTATCTATATAAAACTAGTGCCATCCTTTCCATCTCTCTACATAATACCAGTGCCGTCCTCCCCATCTAACTACATAAAACCCGTGCCGTGCTCCCCACTATCACAATAAAATCAGTGCCATCCTACTCATCTATCTACATAAAATCAGTGCCATCCTCCCCATCTATCTACATAAAACCAGTGCCGTCCTCCACATCTATCTAAATAAAACCAGTGCCATCCTACCCATCTATCTACATAAAACCAGTGCCGTCCTCCCCATCTATCTACATAAAACCAGTCCTGTACTCTGCATCTCTCTACATAAAACCAGTGCCACCCTACCCATCTATATACATAATACCAATGCCGTACTCTCTATCTCTCTCATAAAACCAGTACCGTCCTCCCCATCTGTCTGCATAAAACCAGTTTCGTCCACCCATCAATCTAGATAAAAACAGTGCCATCCTACTCATCTATCTACATAAAACCAGTGCCATTCTCCCCATCTATCTACATAAAACCAGTGCCGTCCTACCCATCTATCTAAGTAAAACCAGTGCCGTGTTCTCAATCTCTCTACATAAAACCAGTGCCGTCCTACCCATCTATCTACATAAAACCAGTGTCGTCCACCCCATCTATCTACATAAAACCAGTGCCGTCCTACCCATCTATCTACATAAAACCAATGCCCTGTTCTCAATCTCTCTACATAAAACCAGTGCCATCCTCCCCATCTCTCTAAATAAAACCAATGCCGTCCTACGCAGCCGTCTACATAAAACCAGTGCCATCCTCCCCATCTAACTACATAATACCAGTGCAGTCCTCTCCACCTCTCTACATAAAACCAGTGCCATTTTCCTCTTCTATCTACATAAGACCAGTGCCATGCTACTGATCCATCAACATAAAACCAGAGTCGTCCTCCCCATCTATCTACATAAAACCAGTGCCCGTTCTCTCCGTCTCTCTACATGAATCCAGTGCCGTCCTCCACATCTCTCTACATAAAACCAATGCCATCCTACTCATCTATCTACATAAAACCAGTGCCGTCCTACTGATCCATCAACATAAAACCAGTGTCATCCACCCCATCTCTCTAAATAAAACCAGTGCCCTCCTACCCATCTAACTACATAAAACCAGTGCCGTCCTCCTCATCTATCTACATAAAACCAGTGCCATCCTACCCATCTATCTACATAAAACCAGTGCCGTCCCACCCATCTATCTACATAAAACCAGTGCCGTCCCACCCATCTATCTACATAAAACCAGTGCCACCCTACACATCTATATACATAATACCAGTGCCGTACTCTCCATCTCTCTCATAAAACCAGTACCGTACTCCCCATCTGTCTGCATAAAACCAGTGTCGTCCTCCCCATCTATCTAGATAAAACCAGTGCTGTCGTACCCAACGAACTAGATAAAACCAGCGCCATCCTCCCCATCTCACTACATAATGCCAGTGCCGTCCTCTCCATCTCTCTACATAAAACCAGTGCCATCTTCCTCATCTATCTACATAAGACCATTGCCGTCCTACCATCTGTATACATAATACCAATGCCGTACTCTCCATCTCTCTACATGAATCCAGTGCCGTCCTACCCATCTATCTACGTAAAACCAGTGCCGTATTCTCAATCTCTCTACATAAAACCAGTGCCATCCTCCCCATCTCTCTAAATAAACCCAGTGCCGTCCACCCACCCGTCTACATAAAACCAATGCCATCCTCCCCATCTAACTACATAATACCAGTGCAGTCCTCTCCACCTCTCTACATAAAACCAGTGCCATTTTCCTCATCTATCTACATAAGACCATTGCCGTCCTACCTATCTATCTACTTAAAACCAGTGCCGTGCTACTGATCCATCAACATAAAACCAGTGTCGTCCTCCCCATCTATCTACATAAAACCAGTGCAGTCCACCCCATCTATCTACATAAAACCAGTGCCCATTCTCTCCATCTCTCTACATGAATCCAGTGCCGTCCTCCACATCGCTCTACATAAAACCAGTGCCATCCTACTCATCTATCTACATAAAACCAGTGCCGTCCTACTGATCCATCAACATAAAACCAGTGCATTCCACCCCATCTCTCAAAATAGAACCAGTGCCCTCCTACCCATCTAACTACAGAAAACCACTGCCGTCCTCCTCATCTATCTACATAAAACCATTGCCGAACTACCCATCTATCTACATAAAACCAGTGCCGTCCCACCCATCTACCTACAAAAAACCATTGCCACCCTACACATCTTTCTACATAATACCAGTGCCGTACTCTCCATCTCTCTCATAAAACCAGTACCGTCCTCACCATCTGTCTGCATAAAACCAGTGTCATCCTCCCCATCTATCGAGATAAAACCAGTGCCGTCGTACCCAACGAACTAGATAAAACCAGCGCCATCCTCACCATCTCACTACATAATGCCAGTGCCGTACTCTCCATCTCTCTACATAAAACCAGTGCCATCCTCCCCATCTCTCTAAATAAAACCAGTGCCGTCGTACCCTCCCGTCTACATAAAACCAGTGCCATCCTTCCCATCTAACTACATAAAACCTGTGCCGTCCGCCCCAACTAAGTACATAAAACCAGTGTCATCCTCCCCACCTATCTACATAAAACGAGTGCCGTCCTCCCCATCTATCTCTATAAAACTAGTGCCATCCTTTCCATCTCTCTACATAATAGCAGTGCTGTCCTCCCCATCTAACTACATAAAACCAGTGCCGTCCTCCCCATCTATCTACATAAAATCAGTGCCATCCTACTCATTTATCTACATAAAAACAGTGCCATCCTCCCCATATATCTACATAAAACCAGTGCCGTCCTCCCCATCTATCTAAATAAAACCAGTCCCATGCTCTCCAGCTCTCTCATAAAACCAGTACCTTCCTCCCCATCTGTCTGCATAAAACCAGTGTCGTCCTCCCCATCAATCTAGATAAAACCAGTGCTGTCGTACCCAACGAACTAGATAAAACGAGTGCCATCCTCCCCATCTAACTACATAATACCAGTGCCGTCCTCTCCATCTCTCTACATAAAACCAGTGCCATCTTCCTCATCTATCTGCATAAGACCATTGCCGTCCTACCCATCTATCTACATAAAACCAGTGCCGTGCTACTGATCCATCAACATAAAACCAGTGTCGTCCTCCCCATCTATCTACATAAAACCAGTGCCCGTTCTCTCCATCTCTCTACATGAATCCAGTGCCGCCTCCACATCTCCCTACATAAAACCAGTGCAATCCTACTCATCTATCTACATAAAAACAGTGCCGTCCTACCCACCCGTTTACATAAAACCAGTGCCATCCTACCCATCTAACTACATAAAACCTGTGCCGTCTGCCCCAACTAAGTACATAAAACGAGTGCCGTCCTCCCCATCTATCTACATAAAATCAGTGCCATCCTACTCATCTATCTACATAAAATCAGTGCCATCCTCCCCATATATCTACATAAAACCCGTGCCGTGCTCCCCATCTATCTACATAAAACCAGTGCAGACCACCCCATCTACCTACATAAAACCAGTGCCCATTCTCTCCATCTCTCTACATGAATCCAGTGCCGTCCTCCACATCTCTCTACATAAAACCTGTGCCATCCTACTCATCTATCTACATAAAACCAGTGCCATCCACCCCATCTCTCTATATAAAACCAGTGCCGTGTTCTCAATCTCTCTACATAAAACCAGTGCCGTCCTACCCATCTATCTACATAAAACCAGTGTCGTCCACCCCATCTATCTACATAAAACCAGTGCCGTCCTACCCATCTATCAAAGTAAAACCAGTGCCGTGTTCTCAATCTCTCTGCATAAAACCAGTGCCATACTCCCCATCTCTCTAAATAAAACCAGTGCCGTCCTCTCTATCTCTCTACATAAAACCAGTGCCGTCCTACCCACCCATCTACATAAAACCAGTGTCGTCCACCCCATCTATCTACATAAATTCAGTGCCATCCTACGCATCAATCTACATAAAACCAGTGCCATCCTCCCCATCTATCTACATAAAACCAGTGCCGTCCTACCCATCTATCTACATAAAACCAATGCCGTGTTCTCAATCTCTCTACATAAAACCAGTGCCATCCTCCCCATCTCTCTAAATAAAACTAGTGCCGTCCTACGCACCCGTCTACATAAAACCAGTGCCATCCTCCCCATCTAACTGCATAATACCAGTGCAGTCCTCTCCACCTCGCTACATAAAACCAGTGCCATTTTCCTCATCTATCTACATAAGACCAGTGCCATGCTACTGATCCATCAACATAAAACCAGAGTCGTCCTCCCCATCTATCTACATAAAACCAGTGCCCGTTCTCTCCGTCTCTCTACATGAATCCAGTGCCGTCCTCCACATCTCTCTACATAAAACCAGTGCCATCCTACTCATCTATCTACATAAAACCAGTGCCATCCACCCCATCTCTCTATATAAAACCAGTGCCGTCCTCTCTATCTCTCTACATAAAACCAGTGCCGTCCTACCCATCTATCTACATAAAACCATTGTCGTCCACCCATCTATCTACATAAAATCAGTGCCATCCTACTCATCTATCTACATAAAACCAGTGCCATCCTCCCCGTTTATCTACATAAAACGAGTGCCGTCCTCCCCATCTATCTCTATAAAACTAGTGCCATCCTTTCCATCTCTCTACATAATAGCAGTGCTGTCCTCCCCATCTAACTACATAAAACCAGTGCCGTCCTCCCCATCTATCTACATAAAATCAGTGCCATCCTACTCATTTATCTACATAAAAACAGTGCCATCCTCCCCATATATCTACATAAAACCAGTGCCGTCCTCCCCATCTATCTAAATAAAACCAGTCCCATGCTCTCCAGCTCTCTCATAAAACCAGTACCTTCCTCCCCATCTGTCTGCATAAAACCAGTGTCGTCCTCCCCATCAATCTAGATAAAACCAGTGCTGTCGTACCCAACGAACTAGATAAAACCAGTGCCATCCTCCCCATCTAACTACATAATACCAGTGCCGTCCTCTCCATCTCTCTACATAAAACCAGTGCCATCTTCCTCATCTATCTGCATAAGACCATTGCCGTCCTACCCATCTATCTACATAAAACCAGTGCCGTGCTACTGATCCATCAACATAAAACCTGTGTCGTCCTCCCCATCTATCTACATAAAACCAGTGCCCGTTCTCTCCATCTCTCTACATGAATCCAGTGCCGCCTCCACATCTCCCTACATAAAACCAGTGCAATCCTACTCATCTATCTACATAAAAACAGTGCCGTCCTACCCACCCGTTTACATAAAACCAGTGCCATCCTACCCATCTAACTACATAAAACCTGTGCCGTCTGCCCCAACTAAGTACATAAAACGAGTGCCGTCCTCCCCATCTATCTACATAAAATCAGTGCCATCCTACTCATCTATCTACATAAAATCAGTGCCATCCTCCCCATATATCTACATAAAACCCGTGCCGTGCTCCCCATCTATCTACATAAAACCAGTGCAGACCACCCCATCTACCTACATAAAACCAGTGCCCATTCTCTCCATCTCTCTACATGAATCCAGTGCCGTCCTCCACATCTCTCTACATAAAACCTGTGCCATCCTACTCATCTATCTACATAAAACCAGTGCCATCCACCCCATCTCTCTATATAAAACCAGTGCCGTGTTCTCAATCTCTCTACATAAAACCAGTGCCGTCCTACCCATCTATCTACATAAAACCAGTGTCGTCCACCCCATCTATCTACATAAAACCAGTGCCGTCCTACCCATCTATCAAAGTAAAACCAGTGCCGTGTTCTCAATCTCTCTGCATAAAACCAGTGCCATACTCCCCATCTCTCTAAATAAAACCAGTGCCGTCCTCTCTATCTCTCTACATAAAACCAGTGCCGTCCTACCCACCCATCTACATAAAACCAGTGTTGTCCACCCCATCTATCTACATAAATTCAGTGCCATCCTACGCATCAATCTACATAAAACCAGTGCCATCCTCCCCATCTATCTACATAAAACCAGTGCCGTCCTACCCATCTATCTACATAAAACCAATGCCGTGTTCTCAATCTCTCTACATAAAACCAGTGCCATCCTCCCCATCTCTCTAAATAAAACTAGTGCCGTCCTACGCACCCGTCTACATAAAACCAGTGCCATCCTCCCCATCTAACTGCATAATACCAGTGCAGTCCTCTCCACCTCTCTACATAAAACCAGTGCCATTTTCCTCATCTATCTACATAAGACCAGTGCCATGCTACTGATCCATCAACATAAAACCAGAGTCGTCCTCCCCATCTATCTACATAAAACCAGTGCCCGTTCTCTCCGTCTCTCTACATGAATCCAGTGCCGTCCTCCACATCTCTCTACATAAAACCAGTGCCATCCTACTCATCTATCTACATAAAACCAGTGCCATCCACCCCATCTCTCTATATAAAACCAGTGCCGTCCTCTCTATCTCTCTACATAAAACCAGTGCCGTCCTACCCATCTATCTACATAAAACCATTGTCGTCCACCCATCTATCTACATAAAATCAGTGCCATCCTACTCATCTATCTACATAAAACCAGTGCCATCCTCCCCGTTTATCTACAGAAAACCAGTGCCATCCTACCCATCTACCTACATAAAACCAGTACCGTCCTCCCCAACTATCTACATAAAACTAGTCCTGTCCTGCGCATCTCTCTACATAAAACCAGTGCCACCCGAGCCATCTATATACATAATACCAGTCCCATACTCTCCATCTCTCTCATAAAACCAGTACCGTCCTCCCCATCTGTCTGCATAAAACCAGTGTCGTCCTCCCCATCAATCTAGATAAAACCAGTGCCTTCGTACCCAACGAACTAGGTAAAACCAGTGCCATCCTCCCCATCTAACTACATAATACCAGTGCCGTCCTCTCCATCTCTCTGCATAAAACCAGTGCCATCTTCCTCATCTATCTGCATAAGACCATTGCCGTCCTACCCATCGATCTACATAAAACCAGTGCCCGTTCTCTCCATCTCTCTACATGAATCCAGTGCCGTCCTCCACATCTCTCTACATAAAACCAGTGCCATCCTACTCATCTATCTACATAAAACCAATGCCGTCCTACTGATCCATCAACATAAAACCAGTGCCATCCACCCCATCTAACTAAATAAAACCAGTGCCCTCCTACCCATCTAACAACATAAAACCAGTGCCGCCCTACCCATCTATCTACATAAAACCAGTGCCGTACCACCCATCTATCTACATAAAACCAGTGCCATCCCACCCATCTATCTACATCAAACCAGTGCCACCCTACACATCTATATACATAATACCAGTGCCGTACTCTCCATCTCTCTCATAAAACCAGTGCCGTCATACCAAACGAACTAGATAAAACCAGCGCCATCCTCCCCATCTAACTACATAATACCAGTGCTGTCCTCTCCATCTCTCTACATAAAACCAGTGCCATCTTCCTCATCTATCTACATAAGAACATTGCCGTCCTACCCATCAATATACATAATACCAGTGTCGTACTCTCCATCTCTCTACATGAATCCAGTGCCTTCCTACCCATCTATCTACGTAAAACCAGTGCCGTGTTCTCAATCTCTCTACGTAAAACCAGTGCCATCCTCCCCATCTCTCTAAATAAAACCAGTGCCGTCTTACACACCCGTCTACATAAAACCAGTGCCATCCTCCCCATCTAACTACATAAAACTAGTCCTGTCCTGCGCATCTCTCTACATAAAACCAGTGCCACCCTGGCCATCTATATACATAATACCAGTCCCATACTCTCCATCTCTCTCATAAAACCAGTACCGTCCTCCCCATCTGTCTGCATAAAACCAGTGTCGTCCTCCCTATCAATCTAGATAAAACCAGTGCCTTCGTACCCAACGAACTAGATAAAACCAGTGCCATCCTCCCCATCTAACTACATAATACCAGTGCCGCCCTCTCCATCTCTCTGCATAAAACCAGTGCCATCTTCCTCATCTATCTGCATAAGACCATTGCCGTCCTACCCATCGATCTACATAAAACCAGTGCCCGTTCTCTCCATCTCTCTACATGAATCCAGTGCCGTCCTCCACATCTCTCTACATAAAACCAGTGCCATCCTGCTCATCTATCTACATAAAACCAGTGCCGTCCTACTGATCAATCAACAAAAAACCAGTGCCATCCACCCCATCTCTCTAAATAAAACCAGTGCCCTCCTACCCATCTAACTACATAAAACCAGTGCCGTCCTCCGCATCTATCTACATAAAACCAGTGCCACCCTACACATCTATATACATAATATCAGTGCCGTACTCTCCATCTCTCTCATAAAACCAGTACCGCCCCCCCCATCTGTCTGCATAAAACCAGTGTCGTCCTCCCCATCTATCTAGATAAAACAAGTGCCGTCGTACCCAACAAACTAGATATAACCAGCGCCATCCTCCCCATCTAACTACATAATACCAGTGCCGTCCTCTCCATCTCTCTACATAAAACCAGTGCCATCTTCCTCATCTATCTACATAAGACCATTGCCGTCCTACCCATCTATATACATAATACCAGTGCCGTACTCTCCATCTCTCTACATGAATCCAGTGCCGTCCTACCCATCTATCTACGTAAAACCAGTGCCGTGTTCTCAATCTCTCTACATAAAACCAGTGCCATCCTCCCCATCTCTCTAAATAAAACCAGTGCCGTCCTAAACATCTAACTACATAATACCAGTGCAGTCCTCTCCACCTCTCTACATAAAACCAGTGCCATTTTCCTCATCTATCTACATAAGACCATGGCCGTCCTACCCATCTATATACATAATACCAGCGCCGTACTCTCCATCTCTCTACATGAATCCAGTGCTGTCCTACCCATCTATCTACTTAAAACCAGTGCCGTGTTCTCAATCTCTCTACATAAAACCAGTGCCATCCTCCCCATCTCTCTAAATAAAACCAGTGCCGTCCTACCCTCCCGTCTACATAAAACCAGTGCCGTCCTCCCCATCTATCTATATAAAACTAGTGCCATCCTTTCCATCTCTCTACATAATACCAGTGCTGTCCTCCCCATCTAACTACATAAAACCAGTGCCGTCCTCCCCATCTATCTACATAAAATCAGTGCCATCCTACTCATCTATCTACATAAAACCAGTGCCATCCTCCCCATATATCTACATAAAACCAGTGCCGTCCTCCCCATCTATCTAAATAAAACCAGTCCCATACTCTCCAGCTCTCTCATAAAACCAGTACCGTCCTCCCCATCTGTCTGCATAAAACCTGTGTCGTCCTCCCCATCAATCTAGATAAAACCAGTGCCGTCGTACCCAATGAACTAGATAAAACCAGTGCCAACCTCCCCATCTAACTACATAATACCAGTGCCGTCCTCTCCATCTCTCTACATAAAACCAGTGCCATCTTCCTCATCTATCTGCAGAAGACCATTGCTGTCCTACCCATCTATCTACATAAAACCAGTGCCATGCTACTGATCCATCAACATAAAACCAGTGTCGTCCTCCCCATCTATCTACAGAAAACCAGTCCCGTCCTCCCAATCTATCTATATAAAACTAGTGCCATCCTTTCCATCTCTCTACATGAATCCAGTGCCATCCTCCACATCTATCTACATAAAACCAGTGCCGTGCTACTGATCCATCAACATAAAACCAGTGTCGTCCTCCCCATCTATCTACATAAAACCAGTGCCTGTTCTCTCCATCTCTCTACATGAATCCAGTGCCGTCCTCCACATCTCCCTACATAAAACCAGTGCAATCCTACTCATCTATCTACATAAAACCAGTGCCATCCTACCCACCCGTCTACATAAAACCAGTGCCATCCTACCCATCTAACTACATAAAACCTGTGCCGTCCGCCCCAACTAAGTACATAAAACCAGTGCCGTCCTCCCCATCTATCTATATAAAACTAGTGCCATCCTTTCCATCTCTCAACATAATACCAGTGCCGTCCTCCCCATCTAACTACATAAAACCCGTGCCGTGCTCCCCACTATCACAATAAAATCAGTGCCATCCTACTCATCTATCTACATAAAATCAGTGCCATCCTCCCCATCTATCTACATAAAACCAGTGCCGTCCTCCACATCTATCTAAATAAAACCAGTGCCATCCTACCCATCTATCTACATAAAACCAGTGACGTCCTCCCCATCTATCTACATAAAACCAGTCCTGTACTCTGCATCTCTCTACATAAAACCAGTGCCACCCTACCCATCTATATACATAATACCAATGCCGTACTCTCTATCTCTCTCATGAAACCAGTACCGTCCTCCCCATCTGTCTGCATAAAACCAGTGTCGTCCACCCATCAATCTAGATAAAAACAGTGCCATCCTACTCATCTATCTACATAAAACCAGTGCCATTCTCCCCATCTATCTACATAAAACCAGTGCCGTCCTACCCATCTATCTAAGTAAAACCAGTGCCGTGTTCTCAATCTCTCTACATAAAACCAGTGCCGTCCTACCCATCTATCTACATAAAACCAGTGTCGTCCACCCCATCTATCTACATAAAACCAGTGCCGTCCTACCATCTATCTACATAAAACGAATGCCCTGTTCTCAATCTCTCTACATAAAACCAGTGCCATCCTCCCCATCTCTCTAAATAAAACCAATGCCGTCCTACGCAGCCGTCTACATAAAACCAGTGCCATCCTCCCCATCTAACTACATAATACCAGTGCAGTCCTCTCCAACTCTCTACATAAAACCAGTGCCATTTTCCTCTTCTATCTACATAAGACCAGTGCCATGCTACTGATCCATCAACATAAAACCAGAGTCGTCCTCCCCATCTATCTACATAAAACCAGTGCCCGTTCTCTCCGTCTCTCTACATGAATCCAGTGCCCGTCCTCCACATCTCTCTACATAAAACCAATGCCATCCTACTCATCTATCTACATAAAACCAGTGCCGTCCTACTGATCCATCAACATAAAACCAGTGTCATCCACCCCATCTCTCTAAATAAAACCAGTGCCCTCCTACCCATCTAACTACATAAAACCAGTGCCGTCCTCCTCATCTATCTACATAAAACCAGTGCCATCCTACCATCTATCTACATAAAACCAGTGCCGTCCCACCCATCTATCTACATAAAACCAGTGCCGTCCCACCAATCTATCTACATAAAACCAGTGCCACCCTACACATCTATATACATAATACCAGTGCCGTACTCTCCATCTCTCTCATAAAACCAGTACCGTACTCCCCATCTGTCTGCATAAAACCAGTGTCGTCCTCCCCATCTATCTAGATAAAACCAGTGCTGTCGTACCCAACGAACTAGATAAAACCAGCGCCATCCTCCCCATCTCACTACATAATGCCAGTGCCGTCCTCTCCATCTCTCTACATAAAACCAGTGCCATCTTCCTCATCTATCTACATAAGACCATTGCCGTCCTACCATCTGTATACATAATACCAATGCCGTACTCTCCATCTCTCTACATGAATCCAGTGCCGTCCTACCCATCTATCTACGTAAAACCAGTGCCGTATTCTCAATCTCTCTACATAAAACCAGTGCCATCCTCCCCATCTCTCTAAATAAACCCAGTGCCGTCCACCCACCCGTCTACATAAAACCAATGCCATCCTCCCATCTAACTACATAATACCAGTGCAGTCCTCTCCACCTCTCTACATAAAACCAGTGCCATTTTCCTCATCTATTTACATAAGACCATTGCCGTCCTACCTATCTATCTACTTAAAACCAGTGCCGTGCTACTGATCCATCAACATAAAACCAGTGTCGTCCTCCCCATCTATCTACCTAAAACCAGTGCAGTCCACCCCGTCTATCTACATAAAACCAGTGCCCATTCTCTCCATCTCTCTACATGAATCCAGTGCCGTCCTCCATATCTCTCTACATAAAACCAGTGCCATCCTACTCATCTATCTACATAAAACCAGTGCCGTCCTACTGATCCATCAACATAAAACCAGTGCATTCCACCCCATCTCTCAAAATAGAACCAGTGCCCTCCTACCCATCTAACTACATAAAACCAGTGCCGTCCTCCTCATCTATCTACATAAAACCATTGCCGAACTACCCATCTATCTACATAAAACCAGTGCCGTCCCACCCATCTACCTACAGAAAAACCAGTGCCACCCTACACATCTTTCTACATAATACCAGTGCCGTACTCTCCATCTCTCTCATAAAACCAGTACCGTCCTCACCATCTGTCTGCATAAAACCAGTGTCGTCCTCCCATCTATCTAGATAAAACCAGTGCCGTCGTACCCAACGAACTAGATAAAACCAGCGCCATCCTCACCATCTCACTACATAATGCCAGTGCCGTACTCTCCATCTCTCTACATAAAACCAGTGCCATCCTCCCCATCTCTCTAAATAAAACCAGTGCCGTCGTACCCTCCGTCTACATAAAACCAGTGCCATCCTACCCATCTAACTACATAAAACCTGTGCCGTCCGCCCCAACTAAGTACATAAAACCAGTGTCATCCTCCCCACCTATCTACATAAAACCAGTGCCGTCCTCCCCATCTATCTATATAAAACTAGTGCCATCCTTTCATCTCTCTACATAATAGCAGTGCTGTCCTCCCCATCTAACTACATAAAACCAGTGCCGTCCTCCCCATCTATCTACATAAAATCAGTGCAATCCTACTCATTTATCTACATAAAAACAGTGCCATCCTCCCCATATATCTACATAAAACCAGTGCCGTCCTCCTCCATCTATCTAAATAAAACCAGTCCCATGCTCTCCAGCTCTCTCATAAAACCAGTACCTTCCTCCCCATCTGTCTGCATAAAACCAGTGTCGTCCTCCCATCAATCAAGATAAAACGCAGTGCTGTCGTACCCAACGAACTAGATAAAACCAGTGCCATCCTCCCCATCTAACTACATAATACCAGTGCCGTCCTCTCCATCTCTCTACATAAAACCAGTGCCATCTTCCTCATCTATCTGCATAAGACCATTGCCGTCCTACCCATCTATCTACATAAAACCAGTGCCGTGCTACTGATCCATCAACATAAAACCAGTGTCGTCCTCCCCATCTATCTACATAAAACCAGTGCCCGTTCTCTCCATCTCTCTACATGAATCCAGTGCCGCCTCCACATCTCCCTACATAAAACCAGTGCAATCCTACTCATCTATCTACATAAAACCCAGTGCCGTCCTACCCACCCGTTTACATAAAACCAGTGCCATCCTACCCATCTAACTACATAAAACCTGTGCCGTCTGCCCCAACTAAGTACATAAAACGAGTGCCGTCCTCCCCATCTATCTACATAAAATCAGTGCCATCCTACTCATCTATCTACATAAAATCAGTGCCATCCTCCCCATATATCTACATAAAACCCGTGCCGTGCTCCCCATCTATCTACATAAAACCAGTGCAGTCCACCCATCTACCCTACATAAAACCAGTGCCCATTCTCTCCATCTCTCTACATGAATCCAGTGCCGTCCTCCACATCTCTCTACATAAAACCTGTGCATTCCTACTCATCTATCTACATAAAACCAGTGCCATCCACCCCATCTCTCTATATAAAACCAGTGCCGTGTTCTCAATCTCTCTACATAAAACCAGTGTCGTCCACCCCATCTATCTACATAAATTCAGTGCCATCCTACGCATCAATCTACATAAAACCAGTGCCATCCTCCCCAACTATCTACATAAAACCAGTGCCGTCCTACCCATCTATCTACATAAAACCAATGCCGTGTTCTCAATCTCTCTACATAAAACCAGTGCCATCCTCCCCATCTCTCTAAATAAAACTAGTGCCGTCCTACGCACCCGTCTACATAAAACCAGTGCCATCCTCCCCATCTAACTGCATAATACCAGTGCAGTCCTCTCCACCTCTCTACATAAAACCAGTGCCATTTTCCTCATCTATCTACATAAGACCAGTGCCATGCTACTGATCCATCAACATAAAACCAGAGTCGTCCTCCCCATCTATCTACATAAAACCAGTGCCCGTTCTCTCCGTCTCTCTACATGAATCCAGTGCCGTCCTCCACATCTCTCTACATAAAACCAGTGCCATCCAACTCATCTATCTACATAAAACCAGTGCCATCCACCCCATCTCTCTATATAAAACCAGTGCCGTCCTCTCTATCTCTCTACATAAAACCAGTGCCGTCCTACCCATCTATCTACATAAAACCATTGTCGTCCACCCATCTATCTACATAAAATCAGTGCCATCCTACTCATCTATCTACATAAAACCAGTGCCATCCTCCCCGTTTATCTACAGAAAACCAGTGCCATCCTACCCATCTATCTACATAAAACCAGTACCGTCCTCCCCAACTATCTACATAAAACTAGTCCTGTCCTGCGCATCTCTCTACATAAAACCAGTGCCACCCGAGCCATCTATATACATAATACCAGTCCCATACTCTCCATCTCTCTCATAAAACCAGTACCGTCCTCCCCATCTGTCTGCATAAAACCAGTGTCGTCCTCCCCATCAATCTAGATAAAACCAGTGCCTTCGTACCCAACGAACTAGGTAAAACCAGTGCCATCCTCCCCATCTAACTACATAATACCAGTGCCGTCCTCTCCATCTCTCTGCATAAAACCAGTGCCATCTTCCTCATCTATCTGCATAAGACCATTGCCGTCCTACCCATCGATCTACATAAAACCAGTGCCCGTTCTCTCCATCTCTCTACATGAATCCAGTGCCGTCCTCCACATCTCTCTACATAAAACCAGTGCCATCCTACTCATCTATCTACATAAAACCAATGCCGTCCTACTGATCCATCAACATAAAACCAGTGCCATCCACCCCATCTATCTAAATAAAACCAGTGCCCTCCTACCCATCTAACTACATAAAACCAGTGCCGCCCTACCCATCTATCTACATAAAACCAGTGCCGTACCACCCATCTATCTACATAAAACCAGTGCCATCCCACCCATCTATCTACATCAAACCAGTGCCACCCTACACATCTATATACATAATACCAGTGCCATACTCTCCATCTCTCTCATAAAACCAATACCGTCCTCCCCATCTGTCTGCATAAAACCAGTGTCGTCCTCCCCATCTATCTAGATAAAACCAGTGCCGTCATACCAAACGAACTAGATAAAACCAGCGCCATCCTCCCCATCTAACTACATAATACCAGTGCTGTCCTCTCCATCTCTCTACATAAAACCAGTGCCATCTTCCTCATCTATCTACATAAGAACATTGCCGTCCTACCCATCAATATACATAATACCAGTGTCGTACTCTCCATCTCTCTACATGAATCCAGTGCCTTCCTACCCATCTATCTACGTAAAACCAGTGCCGTGTTCTCAATCTCTCTACATAAAACCAGAGCCATCCTCCCCATCTCTCTAAATAAAACCAGTGCCGTCTTACACACCCGTCTACATAAAACCAGTGCCATCCTCCCCATCTAACTACATAAAACTAGTCCTGTCCTGCGCATCTCTCTACATAAAACCAGTGCCACCCTAGCCATCTATATACATAATACCAGTCCCATACTGTCCATCTCTCTCATAAAACCAGTACCGTCCTCCCCATCTGTCTGCATAAAACCAGTGTCGTCCTCCCTATCAATCTAGATAAAACCAGTGCCTTCGTACCCAACGAACTAGATAAAACCAGTGCCATCCTCCCCATCTAACTACATAATACCAGTGCCGCCCTCTCCATCTCTCTGCATAAAACCAGTGCCATCTTCCTCATCTATCTGCATAAGACCATTGCCGTCCTACCCATCGATCTACATAAAACCAGTGCCCGTTCTGTCCATCTCTCTACATGAATCCAGTGCCGTCCTCCACATCTCTCTACATAAAACCAGTGCCATCCTGCTCATCTATCTACATAAAACCAGTGCCGTCCTACTGATCAATCAACAAAAAACCAGTGCCATCCACCCCATCTCTCTAAATAAAACCAGTGCCCTCCTACCCATCTAACTACATAAAACCAGTGCCGTCCTCCGCATCTATCTACATAAAACCAGTGCCACCCTACACATCTATATACATAATATCAGTGCCGTACTCTCCATCTCTCTCATAAAACCAGTACCGCCCCCCCCCATCTGTCTGCATAAAACCAGTGTCGTCCTCCCCATCTATCTAGATAAAACAAGTGCCGTCGTACCCAACAAACTAGATATAACCAGCGCCATCCTCCCCATCTAACTACATAATACCAGTGCCGTCCTCTCCATCTCTCTACATAAAACCAGTGCCATCTTCCTCATCTATCTACATAAGAACATTGCCGTCCTACCCATCTATATACATAATACCAGTGCCATACTCTCCATCTCTCTACATGAATCCAGTGCCGTCCTACCCATCTATCTACGTAAAACCAGTGCCGTGTTCTCAATCTCTCTACATAAAACCAGTGCCATCCTCCCCATCTCTCTAAATAAAACCAGTGCCGTCCTAACCATCTAACTACATAATACCAGTGCAGTCCTCTCCACCTCTCTACATAAAACCAGTGCCATTTTCCTCATCTATCTACATAAGACCATTGCCGTCCTACCTATCTATCTACTTAAAACCAGTGCCGTGCTACTGATCCATCAACATAAAACCAGTGCCATCCACCCCATCTCTCTAAATAAAACCAGTGCCGTCCTACCCATCTATCTATATAAAACTAGTGCCATCCTTTCCATCTGTCTACATAATACCAGTGCCGTCCTCCCCATCTAACTACATAAAGCAAGTGCCGTCCTCCCCATCTATCAACATAAAATCAGTGCCATCCTACTCATCTATCTACATAAAACCAGTGCCATCCTCCCCATCTATCTACATAAAACCAGTGCCGTTCTCCCCATCTATCTAAATAAAACCAGTGCCATCCTACCCATCTCTCTACATAAAACCAGTGCCGTCCTCCGCATCTATCTACATAAAACCAGTCCTGTCCTCTGCATCTCTCTACATAAAACCAGTGCCACCCTACCCATCTATATACATAATACCAGTGCCGTACTCTCCATCTCTCTCATAAAACCAGTACCGTCCTCCCCATCTGTCTGCATAAAACCAGTGTCGTCCTCCCCATCAATCTAGATAAAACCAGTGTCGTCGTACCCAACGAACTAGATAAAACCAGTGCCTTCCTCCCCATCTAACTACATAATACCAGTGCCGTCCTCTCTATCTCTCTACATAAAAGCAGTGCCGTCCTACCCATCTATCTACATAAAACCAGTCCTGTCCTCTGCATCTCTCTACATAAAACCAGTGCCATCTTCTTCATCTATCTGCATAAGACCATTGCCGTCCGACCCATCTATCAACATAAAACCAGTGCCGTGCTACTGATCCACCAACATAAAACCAGTGTCGTCCTCCCCATCTATCTACATAAAACCAGTGCCCGTTCTCTCCATCTCTCTACATGAATCCAGTGCCGTACTCCACATCTCTCTACATCAAACCAGTGCCATCCTACTCATCTATCTACATAAAACCAGTGCCGTCCTACTGATCCATCAACATATAACCAGTGCCATCCACCCCATCTCTCTAAATAAAACCAGTGCCCTCCTACCCATCTAACAACATAAAACCAGTGCCGCCCTACCCATCTATCTACATAAAACCAGTGCCGTACCACCCATCTATCTACATAAAACCAGTGCCATCCCACCCATCTATCTACATCAAACCAGTGCCACCCTACACATCTATATACATAATACCAGTGCCGTACTCTCCATCTCTCTCATAAAACCAGTGCCGTCATACCAAACGAACTAGATAAAACCAGCGCCATCCTCCCCATCTAACTACATAATACCAGTGCTGTCCTCTCCATCTCTCTACATAAAACCAGTGCCATCTTCCTCATCTATCTACATAAGACCATTGCCGTCCTACCCATCAATATACATAATACCAGTGTCGTACTCTCCATCTCTCTACATGAATCCAGTGCCTTCCTACCCATCTATCTACGTAAAACCAGTGCCGTGTTCTCAATCTCTCTACGTAAAACCAGTGCCATCCTCCCCATCTCTCTAAATAAAACCAGTGCCGTCTTACACACCCGTCTACATAAAACCAGTGCCATCCTCCCCATCTAACTACATAAAACTAGTCCTGTCCTGCGCATCTCTCTACATAAAACCAGTGCCACCCTGGCCATCTATATACATAATACCAGTCCCATACTCTCCATCTCTCTCATAAAACCAGTACCGTCCTCCCCATCTGTCTGCATAAAACCAGTGTCGTCCTCCCTATCAATCTAGATAAAACCAGTGCCTTCGTACCCAACGAACTAGATAAAACCAGTGCCATCCTCCCCATCTAACTACATAATACCAGTGCCGCCCTCTCCATCTCTCTGCATAAAACCAGTGCCATCTTCCTCATCTATCTGCATAAGACCATTGCCGTCCTACCCATCGATCTACATAAAACCAGTGCCCGTTCTCTCCATCTCTCTACATGAATCCAGTGCCGTCCTCCACATCTCTCTACATAAAACCAGTGCCATCCTGCTCATCTATCTACATAAAACCAGTGCCGTCCTACTGATCAATCAACAAAAAACCAGTGCCATCCACCCCATCTCTCTAAATAAAACCAGTGCCCTCCTACCCATCTAACTACATAAAACCAGTGCCGTCCTCCGCATCTATCTACATAAAACCAGTGCCACCCTACACATCTATATACATAATATCAGTGCCGTACTCTCCATCTCTCTCATAAAACCAGTACCGCCCCCCCCATCTGTCTGCATAAAACCAGTGTCGTCCTCCCCATCTATCTAGATAAAACAAGTGCCGTCGTACCCAACAAACTAGATATAACCAGCGCCATCCTCCCCATCTAACTACATAATACCAGTGCCGTCCTCTCCATCTCTCTACATAAAACCAGTGCCATCTTCCTCATCTATCTACATAAGACCATTGCCGTCCTACCCATCTATATACATAATACCAGTGCCGTACTCTCCATCTCTCTACATGAATCCAGTGCCGTCCTACCCATCTATCTACGTAAAACCAGTGCCGTGTTCTCAATCTCTCTACATAAAACCAGTGCCATCCTCCCCATCTCTCTAAATAAAACCAGTGCCGTCCTAAACATCTAACTACATAATACCAGTGCAGTCCTCTCCACCTCTCTACATAAAACCAGTGCCATTTTCCTCATCTATCTACATAAGACCATGGCCGTCCTACCCATCTATATACATAATACCAGCGCCGTACTCTCCATCTCTCTACATGAATCCAGTGCTGTCCTACCCATCTATCTACTTAAAACCAGTGCCGTGTTCTCAATCTCTCTACATAA
Source organism: Mobula birostris (assembly GCF_030028105.1). Taxonomy (NCBI): domain Eukaryota; kingdom Metazoa; phylum Chordata; class Chondrichthyes; order Myliobatiformes; family Myliobatidae; genus Mobula; species Mobula birostris. The sequence continues at coordinate 53,691 of NW_027274844.1, forward strand.
AACCAGTGCCATCCTCCCCATCTCTCTAAATAAAACCAGTGCCGTCCTACCCTCCCGTCTACATAAAACCAGTGCCGTCCTCCCCATCTATCTATATAAAACTAGTGCCATCCTTTCCATCTCTCTACATAATACCAGTGCTGTCCTCCCCATCTAACTACATAAAACCAGTGCCGTCCTCCCCATCTATCTACATAAAATCAGTGCCATCCTACTCATCTATCTACATAAAACCAGTGCCATCCTCCCCATATATCTACATAAAACCAGTGCCGTCCTCCCCATCTATCTAAATAAAACCAGTCCCATACTCTCCAGCTCTCTCATAAAACCAGTACCGTCCTCCCCATCTGTCTGCATAAAACCTGTGTCGTTCTCCCCATCAATCTAGATAAAACCAGTGCCGTCGTACCCAATGAACTAGATAAAACCAGTGCCAACCTCCCCATCTAACTACATAATACCAGTGCCGTCCTCTCCATCTCTCTACATAAAACCAGTGCCATCTTCCTCATCTATCTGCAGAAGACCATTGCCGTCCTACCCATCTATCTACATAAAACCAGTGCCATGCTACTGATCCATCAACATAAAACCAGTGTCGTCCTCCCCATCTATCTACAGAAAACCAGTCCCGTCCTCCCAATCTATCTATATAAAACTAGTGCCATCCTTTCCATCTCTCTACATGAATCCAGTGCCATCCTCCACATCTATCTACATAAAACCAGTGCCGTGCTACTGATCCATCAACATAAAACCAGTGTCGTCCTCCCCATCTATCTACATAAAACCAGTGCCTGTTCTCTCCATCTCTCTAAATGAATCCAGTGCCGTCCTCCACATCTCCCTACATAAAACCAGTGCAATCCTACTCATCTATCTACATAAAACCAGTGCCATCCTACCCACCCGTCTACATAAAACCAGTGCCATCCTACCCATCTAACTACATAAAACCTGTGCCGTCCGCCCCAACTAAGTACATAAAACCAGTGCCGTCCTCCCCATCTATCTATATAAAACTAGTGCCATCCTTTCCATCTCTCTACATAATACCAGTGCCGTCCTCCCCATCTAACTACATAAAACCCGTGCCGTGCTCCCCACTATCACAATAAAATCAGTGCCATCCTACTCATCTATCTACATAAAATCAGTGCCATCCTCCCCATCTATCTACATAAAACCAGTGCCGTCCTCCACATCTATCTAAATAAAACCAGTGCCATCCTACCCATCTATCTACATAAAACCAGTGACGTCCTCCCCATCTATCTACATAAAACCAGTCCTGTACTCTGCATCTCTCTACATAAAACCAGTGCCACCCTACCCATCTATATACATAATACCAATGCCGTACTCTCTATCTCTCTCATGAAACCAGTACCGTCCTCCCCATCTGTCTGCATAAAACCAGTGTCGTCCACCCATCAATCTAGATAAAAACAGTGCCATCCTACTCATCTATCTACATAAAACCAGTGCCATTCTCCCCATCTATCTACATAAAACCAGTGCCGTCCTACCCATCTATCTAAGTAAAACCAGTGCCGTGTTCTCAATCTCTCTACATAAAACCAGTGCCGTCCTACCCATCTATCTACATAAAACCAGTGTCGTCCACCCCATCTATCTACATAAAACCAGTGCCGTCCTACCCATCTATCTACATAAAACCAATGCCCTGTTCTCAATCTCTCTACATAAAACCAGTGCCATCCTCCCCATCTCTCTAAATAAAACCAATGCCGTCCTACGCAGCCGTCTACATAAAACCAGTGCCATCCTCCCCATCTAACTACATAATACCAGTGCAGTCCTCTCCAACTCTCTACATAAAACCAGTGCCATTTTCCTCTTCTATCTACATAAGACCAGTGCCATGCTACTGATCCATCAACATAAAACCAGAGTCGTCCTCCCCATCTATCTACATAAAACCAGTGCCCGTTCTCTCCGTCTCTCTACATGAATCCAGTGCCGTCCTCCACATCTCTCTACATAAAACCAATGCCATCCTACTCATCTATCTACATAAAACCAGTGCCGTCCTACTGATCCATCAACATAAAACCAGTGTCATCCACCCCATCTCTCTAAATAAAACCAGTGCCCTCCTACCCATCTAACTACATAAAACCAGTGCCGTCCTCCTCATCTATCTACATAAAACCAGTGCCATCCTACCCATCTATCTACATAAAACCAGTGCCGTCCCACCCATCTATCTACATAAAACCAGTGCCGTCCCACCAATCTATCTACATAAAACCAGTGCCACCCTACACATCTATATACATAATACCAGTGCCGTACTCTCCATCTCTCTCATAAAACCAGTACCGTACTCCCCATCTGTCTGCATAAAACCAGTGTCGTCCTCCCCATCTATCTAGATAAAACCAGTGCTGTCGTACCCAACGAACTAGATAAAACCAGCGCCATCCTCCCCATCTCACTACATAATGCCAGTGCCGTCCTCTCCATCTCTCTACATAAAACCAGTGCCATCTTCCTCATCTATCTACATAAGACCATTGCCGTCCTACCATCTGTATACATAATACCAATGCCGTACTCTCCATCTCTCTACATGAATCCAGTGCCGTCCTACCCATCTATCTACGTAAAACCAGTGCCGTATTCTCAATCTCTCTACATAAAACCAGTGCCATCCTCCCCATCTCTCTAAATAAACCCAGTGCCGTCCACCCACCCGTCTACATAAAACCAATGCCATCCTCCCCATCTAACTACATAATACCAGTGCAGTCCTCTCCACCTCTCTACATAAAACCAGTGCCATTTTCCTCATCTATTTACATAAGACCATTGCCGTCCTACCTATCTATCTACTTAAAACCAGTGCCGTGCTACTGATCCATCAACATAAAACCAGTGTCGTCCTCCCCATCTATCTACCTAAAACCAGTGCAGTCCACCCCGTCTATCTACATAAAACCAGTGCCCATTCTCTCCATCTCTCTACATGAATCCAGTGCCGTCCTCCATATCTCTCTACATAAAACCAGTGCCATCCTACTCATCTATCTACATAAAACCAGTGCCGTCCTACTGATCCATCAACATAAAACCAGTGCATTCCACCCCATCTCTCAAAATAGAACCAGTGCCCTCCTACCCATCTAACTACATAAAACCAGTGCCGTCCTCCTCATCTATCTACATAAAACCATTGCCGAACTACCCATCTATCTACATAAAACCAGTGCCGTCCCACCCATCTACCTACAAAAAACCAGTGCCACCCTACACATCTTTCTACATAATACCAGTGCCGTACTCTCCATCTCTCTCATAAAACCAGTACCGTCCTCACCATCTGTCTGCATAAAACCAGTGTCGTCCTCCCCATCTATCTAGATAAAACCAGTGCCGTCGTACCCAACGAACTAGATAAAACCAGCGCCATCCTCACCATCTCACTACATAATGCCAGTGCCGTACTCTCCATCTCTCTACATAAAACCAGTGCCATCCTCCCCATCTCTCTAAATAAAACCAGTGCCGTCGTACCCTCCCGTCTACATAAAACCAGTGCCATCCTACCCATCTAACTACATAAAACCTGTGCCGTCCGCCCCAACTAAGTACATAAAACCAGTGTCATCCTCCCCACCTATCTACATAAAACCAGTGCCGTCCTCCCCATCTATCTATATAAAACTAGTGCCATCCTTTCCATCTCTCTACATAATAGCAGTGCTGTCCTCCCCATCTAACTACATAAAACCAGTGCCGTCCTCCCCATCTATCTACATAAAATCAGTGCAATCCTACTCATTTATCTACATAAAAACAGTGCCATCCTCCCCATATATCTACATAAAACCAGTGCCGTCCTCCCCATCTATCTAAATAAAACCAGTCCCATGCTCTCCAGCTCTCTCATAAAACCAGTACCTTCCTCCCCATCTGTCTGCATAAAACCAGTGTCGTCCTCCCCATCAATCAAGATAAAACCAGTGCTGTCGTACCCAACGAACTAGATAAAACCAGTGCCATCCTCCCCATCTAACTACATAATACCAGTGCCGTCCTCTCCATCTCTCTACATAAAACCAGTGCCATCTTCCTCATCTATCTGCATAAGACCATTGCCGTCCTACCCATCTATCTACATAAAACCAGTGCCGTGCTACTGATCCATCAACATAAAACCAGTGTCGTCCTCCCCATCTATCTACATAAAACCAGTGCCCGTTCTCTCCATCTCTCTACATGAATCCAGTGCCGCCTCCACATCTCCCTACATAAAACCAGTGCAATCCTACTCATCTATCTACATAAAACCAGTGCCGTCCTACCCACCCGTTTACATAAAACCAGTGCCATCCTACCCATCTAACTACATAAAACCTGTGCCGTCTGCCCCAACTAAGTACATAAAACGAGTGCCGTCCTCCCCATCTATCTACATAAAATCAGTGCCATCCTACTCATCTATCTACATAAAATCAGTGCCATCCTCCCCATATATCTACATAAAACCCGTGCCGTGCTCCCCATCTATCTACATAAAACCAGTGCAGTCCACCCCATCTACCTACATAAAACCAGTGCCCATTCTCTCCATCTCTCTACATGAATCCAGTGCCGTCCTCCACATCTCTCTACATAAAACCTGTGCATTCCTACTCATCTATCTACATAAAACCAGTGCCATCCACCCCATCTCTCTATATAAAACCAGTGCCGTGTTCTCAATCTCTCTACATAAAACCAGTGTCGTCCACCCCATCTATCTACATAAATTCAGTGCCATCCTACGCATCAATCTACATAAAACCAGTGCCATCCTCCCCAACTATCTACATAAAACCAGTGCCGTCCTACCCATCTATCTACATAAAACCAATGCCGTGTTCTCAATCTCTCTACATAAAACCAGTGCCATCCTCCCCATCTCTCTAAATAAAACTAGTGCCGTCCTACGCACCCGTCTACATAAAACCAGTGCCATCCTCCCCATCTAACTGCATAATACCAGTGCAGTCCTCTCCACCTCTCTACATAAAACCAGTGCCATTTTCCTCATCTATCTACATAAGACCAGTGCCATGCTACTGATCCATCAACATAAAACCAGAGTCGTCCTCCCCATCTATCTACATAAAACCAGTGCCCGTTCTCTCCGTCTCTCTACATGAATCCAGTGCCGTCCTCCACATCTCTCTACATAAAACCAGTGCCATCCAACTCATCTATCTACATAAAACCAGTGCCATCCACCCCATCTCTCTATATAAAACCAGTGCCGTCCTCTCTATCTCTCTACATAAAACCAGTGCCGTCCTACCCATCTATCTACATAAAACCATTGTCGTCCACCCATCTATCTACATAAAATCAGTGCCATCCTACTCATCTATCTACATAAAACCAGTGCCATCCTCCCCGTTTATCTACAGAAAACCAGTGCCATCCTACCCATCTATCTACATAAAACCAGTACCGTCCTCCCCAACTATCTACATAAAACTAGTCCTGTCCTGCGCATCTCTCTACATAAAACCAGTGCCACCCGAGCCATCTATATACATAATACCAGTCCCATACTCTCCATCTCTCTCATAAAACCAGTACCGTCCTCCCCATCTGTCTGCATAAAACCAGTGTCGTCCTCCCCATCAATCTAGATAAAACCAGTGCCTTCGTACCCAACGAACTAGGTAAAACCAGTGCCATCCTCCCCATCTAACTACATAATACCAGTGCCGTCCTCTCCATCTCTCTGCATAAAACCAGTGCCATCTTCCTCATCTATCTGCATAAGACCATTGCCGTCCTACCCATCGATCTACATAAAACCAGTGCCCGTTCTCTCCATCTCTCTACATGAATCCAGTGCCGTCCTCCACATCTCTCTACATAAAACCAGTGCCATCCTACTCATCTATCTACATAAAACCAATGCCGTCCTACTGATCCATCAACATAAAACCAGTGCCATCCACCCCATCTATCTAAATAAAACCAGTGCCCTCCTACCCATCTAACTACATAAAACCAGTGCCGCCCTACCCATCTATCTACATAAAACCAGTGCCGTACCACCCATCTATCTACATAAAACCAGTGCCATCCCACCCATCTATCTACATCAAACCAGTGCCACCCTACACATCTATATACATAATACCAGTGCCATACTCTCCATCTCTCTCATAAAACCAATACCGTCCTCCCCATCTGTCTGCATAAAACCAGTGTCGTCCTCCCCATCTATCTAGATAAAACCAGTGCCGTCATACCAAACGAACTAGATAAAACCAGCGCCATCCTCCCCATCTAACTACATAATACCAGTGCTGTCCTCTCCATCTCTCTACATAAAACCAGTGCCATCTTCCTCATCTATCTACATAAGAACATTGCCGTCCTACCCATCAATATACATAATACCAGTGTCGTACTCTCCATCTCTCTACATGAATCCAGTGCCTTCCTACCCATCTATCTACGTAAAACCAGTGCCGTGTTCTCAATCTCTCTACATAAAACCAGAGCCATCCTCCCCATCTCTCTAAATAAAACCAGTGCCGTCTTACACACCCGTCTACATAAAACCAGTGCCATCCTCCCCATCTAACTACATAAAACTAGTCCTGTCCTGCGCATCTCTCTACATAAAACCAGTGCCACCCTAGCCATCTATATACATAATACCAGTCCCATACTGTCCATCTCTCTCATAAAACCAGTACCGTCCTCCCCATCTGTCTGCATAAAACCAGTGTCGTCCTCCCTATCAATCTAGATAAAACCAGTGCCTTCGTACCCAACGAACTAGATAAAACCAGTGCCATCCTCCCCATCTAACTACATAATACCAGTGCCGCCCTCTCCATCTCTCTGCATAAAACCAGTGCCATCTTCCTCATCTATCTGCATAAGACCATTGCCGTCCTACCCATCGATCTACATAAAACCAGTGCCCGTTCTGTCCATCTCTCTACATGAATCCAGTGCCGTCCTCCACATCTCTCTACATAAAACCAGTGCCATCCTGCTCATCTATCTACATAAAACCAGTGCCGTCCTACTGATCAATCAACAAAAAACCAGTGCCATCCACCCCATCTCTCTAAATAAAACCAGTGCCCTCCTACCCATCTAACTACATAAAACCAGTGCCGTCCTCCGCATCTATCTACATAAAACCAGTGCCACCCTACACATCTATATACATAATATCAGTGCCGTACTCTCCATCTCTCTCATAAAACCAGTACCGCCCCCCCCATCTGTCTGCATAAAACCAGTGTCGTCCTCCCCATCTATCTAGATAAAACAAGTGCCGTCGTACCCAACAAACTAGATATAACCAGCGCCATCCTCCCCATCTAACTACATAATACCAGTGCCGTCCTCTCCATCTCTCTACATAAAACCAGTGCCATCTTCCTCATCTATCTACATAAGAACATTGCCGTCCTACCCATCTATATACATAATACCAGTGCCATACTCTCCATCTCTCTACATGAATCCAGTGCCGTCCTACCCATCTATCTACGTAAAACCAGTGCCGTGTTCTCAATCTCTCTACATAAAACCAGTGCCATCCTCCCCATCTCTCTAAATAAAACCAGTGCCGTCCTAACCATCTAACTACATAATACCAGTGCAGTCCTCTCCACCTCTCTACATAAAACCAGTGCCATTTTCCTCATCTATCTACATAAGACCATTGCCGTCCTACCTATCTATCTACTTAAAACCAGTGCCGTGCTACTGATCCATCAACATAAAACCAGTGCCATCCACCCCATCTCTCTAAATAAAACCAGTGCCGTCCTACCCATCTATCTATATAAAACTAGTGCCATCCTTTCCATCTGTCTACATAATACCAGTGCCGTCCTCCCCATCTAACTACATAAAGCAAGTGCCGTCCTCCCCATCTATCAACATAAAATCAGTGCCATCCTACTCATCTATCTACATAAAACCAGTGCCATCCTCCCCATCTATCTACATAAAACCAGTGCCGTTCTCCCCATCTATCTAAATAAAACCAGTGCCATCCTACCCATCTCTCTACATAAAACCAGTGCCGTCCTCCGCATCTATCTACATAAAACCAGTCCTGTCCTCTGCATCTCTCTACATAAAACCAGTGCCACCCTACCCATCTATATACATAATACCAGTGCCGTACTCTCCATCTCTCTCATAAAACCAGTACCGTCCTCCCCATCTGTCTGCATAAAACCAGTGTCGTCCTCCCCATCAATCTAGATAAAACCAGTGTCGTCGTACCCAACGAACTAGATAAAACCAGTGCCTTCCTCCCCATCTAACTACATAATACCAGTGCCGTCCTCTCTATCTCTCTACATAAAAGCAGTGCCGCCCTACCCATCTATCTACATAAAACCAGTGCCGTACCACCCATCTATCTACATAAAACCAGTGCCATCCCACCCATCTATCTACATCAAACCAGTGCCACCCTACACATCTATATACATAATACCAGTGCCGTACTCTCCATCTCTCTCATAAAACCAGTGCCGTCATACCAAACGAACTAGATAAAACCAGCGCCATCCTCCCCATCTAACTACATAATACCAGTGCTGTCCTCTCCATCTCTCTACATAAAACCAGTGCCATCTTCCTCATCTATCTACATAAGACCATTGCCGTCCTACCCATCAATATACATAATACCAGTGTCGTACTCTCCATCTCTCTACATGAATCCAGTGCCTTCCTACCCATCTATCTACGTAAAACCAGTGCCGTGTTCTCAATCTCTCTACGTAAAACCAGTGCCATCCTCCCCATCTCTCTAAATAAAACCAGTGCCGTCTTACACACCCGTCTACATAAAACCAGTGCCATCCTCCCCATCTAACTACATAAAACTAGTCCTGTCCTGCGCATCTCTCTACATAAAACCAGTGCCACCCTGGCCATCTATATACATAATACCAGTCCCATACTCTCCATCTCTCTCATAAAACCAGTACCGTCCTCCCCATCTGTCTGCATAAAACCAGTGTCGTCCTCCCTATCAATCTAGATAAAACCAGTGCCTTCGTACCCAACGAACTAGATAAAACCAGTGCCATCCTCCCCATCTAACTACATAATACCAGTGCCGCCCTCTCCATCTCTCTGCATAAAACCAGTGCCATCTTCCTCATCTATCTGCATAAGACCATTGCCGTCCTACCCATCGATCTACATAAAACCAGTGCCCGTTCTCTCCATCTCTCTACATGAATCCAGTGCCGTCCTCCACATCTCTCTACATAAAACCAGTGCCATCCTGCTCATCTATCTACATAAAACCAGTGCCGTCCTACTGATCAATCAACAAAAAACCAGTGCCATCCACCCCATCTCTCTAAATAAAACCAGTGCCCTCCTACCCATCTAACTACATAAAACCAGTGCCGTCCTCCGCATCTATCTACATAAAACCAGTGCCACCCTACACATCTATATACATAATATCAGTGCCGTACTCTCCATCTCTCTCATAAAACCAGTACCGCCCCCCCCATCTGTCTGCATAAAACCAGTGTCGTCCTCCCCATCTATCTAGATAAAACAAGTGCCGTCGTACCCAACAAACTAGATATAACCAGCGCCATCCTCCCCATCTAACTACATAATACCAGTGCCGTCCTCTCCATCTCTCTACATAAAACCAGTGCCATCTTCCTCATCTATCTACATAAGACCATTGCCGTCCTACCCATCTATATACATAATACCAGTGCCGTACTCTCCATCTCTCTACATGAATCCAGTGCCGTCCTACCCATCTATCTACGTAAAACCAGTGCCGTGTTCTCAATCTCTCTACATAAAACCAGTGCCATCCTCCCCATCTCTCTAAATAAAACCAGTGCCGTCCTAAACATCTAACTACATAATACCAGTGCAGTCCTCTCCACCTCTCTACATAAAACCAGTGCCATTTTCCTCATCTATCTACATAAGACCATGGCCGTCCTACCCATCTATATACATAATACCAGCGCCGTACTCTCCATCTCTCTACATGAATCCAGTGCTGTCCTACCCATCTATCTACTTAAAACCAGTGCCGTGTTCTCAATCTCTCTACATAAAACCAGTGCCATCCTCCCCATCTCTCTAAATAAAACCAGTGCCGTCCTACCCTCCCGTCTACATAAAACCAGTGCCGTCCTCCCCATCTATCTATATAAAACTAGTGCCATCCTTTCCATCTCTCTACATAATACCAGTGCTGTCCTCCCCATCTAACTACATAAAACCAGTGCCGTCCTCCCCATCTATCTACATAAAATCAGTGCCATCCTACTCATCTATCTACATAAAACCAGTGCCATCCTCCCCATATATCTACATAAAACCAGTGCCGTCCTCCCCATCTATCTAAATAAAACCAGTCCCATACTCTCCAGCTCTCTCATAAAACCAGTACCGTCCTCCCCATCTGTCTGCATAAAACCTGTGTCGTTCTCCCCATCAATCTAGATAAAACCAGTGCCGTCGTACCCAATGAACTAGATAAAACCAGTGCCAACCTCCCCATCTAACTACATAATACCAGTGCCGTCCTCTCCATCTCTCTACATAAAACCAGTGCCATCTTCCTCATCTATCTGCAGAAGACCATTGCCGTCCTACCCATCTATCTACATAAAACCAGTGCCATGCTACTGATCCATCAACATAAAACCAGTGTCGTCCTCCCCATCTATCTACAGAAAACCAGTCCCGTCCTCCCAATCTATCTATATAAAACTAGTGCCATCCTTTCCATCTCTCTACATGAATCCAGTGCCATCCTCCACATCTATCTACATAAAACCAGTGCCGTGCTACTGATCCATCAACATAAAACCAGTGTCGTCCTCCCCATCTATCTACATAAAACCAGTGCCTGTTCTCTCCATCTCTCTACATGAATCCAGTGCCGTCCTCCACATCTCCCTACATAAAACCAGTGCAATCCTACTCATCTATCTACATAAAACCAGTGCCATCCTACCCACCCGTCTACATAAAACCAGTGCCATCCTACCCATCTAACTACATAAAACCTGTGCCGTCCGCCCCAACTAAGTACATAAAACCAGTGCCGTCCTCCCCATCTATCTATATAAAACTAGTGCCATCCTTTCCATCTCTCTACATAATACCAGTGCCGTCCTCCCCATCTAACTACATAAAACCCGTGCCGTGCTCCCCACTATCACAATAAAATCAGTGCCATCCTACTCATCTATCTACATAAAATCAGTGCCATCCTCCCCATCTATCTACATAAAACCAGTGCCGTCCTCCACATCTATCTAAATAAAACCAGTGCCATCCTACCCATCTATCTACATAAAACCAGTGACGTCCTCCCCATCTATCTACATAAAACCAGTCCTGTACTCTGCATCTCTCTACATAAAACCAGTGCCACCCTACCCATCTATATACATAATACCAATGCCGTACTCTCTATCTCTCTCATGAAACCAGTACCGTCCTCCCCATCTGTCTGCATAAAACCAGTGTCGTCCACCCATCAATCTAGATAAAAACAGTGCCATCCTACTCATCTATCTACATAAAACCAGTGCCATTCTCCCCATCTATCTACATAAAACCAGTGCCGTCCTACCCATCTATCTAAGTAAAACCAGTGCCGTGTTCTCAATCTCTCTACATAAAACCAGTGCCGTCCTACCCATCTATCTACATAAAACCAGTGTCGTCCACCCCATCTATCTACATAAAACCAGTGCCGTCCTACCCATCTATCTACATAAAACCAATGCCCTGTTCTCAATCTCTCTACATAAAACCAGTGCCATCCTCCCCATCTCTCTAAATAAAACCAATGCCGTCCTACGCAGCCGTCTACATAAAACCAGTGCCATCCTCCCCATCTAACTACATAATACCAGTGCAGTCCTCTCCAACTCTCTACATAAAACCAGTGCCATTTTCCTCTTCTATCTACATAAGACCAGTGCCATGCTACTGATCCATCAACATAAAACCAGAGTCGTCCTCCCCATCTATCTACATAAAACCAGTGCCCGTTCTCTCCGTCTCTCTACATGAATCCAGTGCCGTCCTCCACATCTCTCTACATAAAACCAATGCCATCCTACTCATCTATCTACATAAAACCAGTGCCGTCCTACTGATCCATCAACATAAAACCAGTGTCATCCACCCCATCTCTCTAAATAAAACCAGTGCCCTCCTACCCATCTAACTACATAAAACCAGTGCCGTCCTCCTCATCTATCTACATAAAACCAGTGCCATCCTACCCATCTATCTACATAAAACCAGTGCCGTCCCACCCATCTATCTACATAAAACCAGTGCCGTCCCACCAATCTATCTACATAAAACCAGTGCCACCCTACACATCTATATACATAATACCAGTGCCGTACTCTCCATCTCTCTCATAAAACCAGTACCGTACTCCCCATCTGTCTGCATAAAACCAGTGTCGTCCTCCCCATCTATCTAGATAAAACCAGTGCTGTCGTACCCAACGAACTAGATAAAACCAGCGCCATCCTCCCCATCTCACTACATAATGCCAGTGCCGTCCTCTCCATCTCTCTACATAAAACCAGTGCCATCTTCCTCATCTATCTACATAAGACCATTGCCGTCCTACCATCTGTATACATAATACCAATGCCGTACTCTCCATCTCTCTACATGAATCCAGTGCCGTCCTACCCATCTATCTACGTAAAACCAGTGCCGTATTCTCAATCTCTCTACATAAAACCAGTGCCATCCTCCCCATCTCTCTAAATAAACCCAGTGCCGTCCACCCACCCGTCTACATAAAACCAATGCCATCCTCCCCATCTAACTACATAATACCATTGCAGTCCTCTCCACCTCTCTACATAAAACCAGTGCCATTTTCCTCATCTATTTACATAAGACCATTGCCGTCCTACCTATCTATCTACTTAAAACCAGTGCCGTGCTACTGATCCATCAACATAAAACCAGTGTCGTCCTCCCCATCTATCTACCTAAAACCAGTGCAGTCCACCCCGTCTATCTACATAAAACCAGTGCCCATTCTCTCCATCTCTCTACATGAATCCAGTGCCGTCCTCCATATGTCTCTACATAAAACCAGTGCCATCCTACTCATCTATCTACATAAAACCAGTGCCGTCCTACTGATCCATCAACATAAAACCAGTGCATTCCACCCCATCTCTCAAAATAGAACCAGTGCCCTCCTACCCATCTAACTACATAAAACCAGTGCCGTCCTCCTCATCTATCTACATAAAACCATTGCCGAACTACCCATCTATCTACATAAAACCAGTGCCGTCCCACCCATCTACCTACAAAAAACCAGTGCCACCCTACACATCTTTCTACATAATACCAGTGCCGTACTCTCCATCTCTCTCATAAAACCAGTACCGTCCTCACCATCTGTCTGCATAAAACCAGTGTCGTCCTCCCCATCTATCTAGATAAAACCAGTGCCGTCGTACCCAACGAACTAGATAAAACCAGCGCCATCCTCACCATCTCACTACATAATGCCAGTGCCGTACTCTCCATCTCTCTACATAAAACCAGTGCCATCCTCCCCATCTCTCTAAATAAAACCAGTGCCGTCGTACCCTCCCGTCTACATAAAACCAGTGCCATCCTACCCATCTAACTACATAAAACCTGTGCCGTCCGCCCCAACTAAGTACATAAAACCAGTGTCATCCTCCCCACCTATCTACATAAAACCAGTGCCGTCCTCCCCATCTATCTATATAAAACTAGTGCCATCCTTTCCATCTCTCTACATAATAGCAGTGCTGTCCTCCCCATCTAACTACATAAAACCAGTGCCGTCCTCCCCATCTATCTACATAAAATCAGTGCAATCCTACTCATTTATCTACATAAAAACAGTGCCATCCTCCCCATATATCTACATAAAACCAGTGCCGTCCTCCCCATCTATCTAAATAAAACCAGTCCCATGCTCTCCAGCTCTCTCATAAAACCAGTACCTTCCTCCCCATCTGTCTGCATAAAACCAGTGTCGTCCTCCCCATCAATCAAGATAAAACCAGTGCTGTCGTACCCAACGAACTAGATAAAACCAGTGCCATCCTCCCCATCTAACTACATAATACCAGTGCCGTCCTCTCCATCTCTCTACATAAAACCAGTGCCATCTTCCTCATCTATCTGCATAAGACCATTGCCGTCCTACCCATCTATCTACATAAAACCAGTGCCGTGCTACTGATCCATCAACATAAAACCAGTGTCGTCCTCCCCATCTATCTACATAAAACCAGTGCCCGTTCTCTCCATCTCTCTACATGAATCCAGTGCCGCCTCCACATCTCCCTACATAAAACCAGTGCAATCCTACTCATCTATCTACATAAAACCAGTGCCGTCCTACCCACCCGTTTACATAAAACCAGTGCCATCCTACCCATCTAACTACATAAAACCTGTGCCGTCTGCCCCAACTAAGTACATAAAACGAGTGCCGTCCTCCCCATCTATCTACATAAAATCAGTGCCATCCTACTCATCTATCTACATAAAATCAGTGCCATCCTCCCCATATATCTACATAAAACCCGTGCCGTGCTCCCCATCTATCTACATAAAACCAGTGCAGTCCACCCCATCTACCTACATAAAACCAGTGCCCATTCTCTCCATCTCTCTACATGAATCCAGTGCCGTCCTCCACATCTCTCTACATAAAACCTGTGCATTCCTACTCATCTATCTACATAAAACCAGTGCCATCCACCCCATCTCTCTATATAAAACCAGTGCCGTGTTCTCAATCTCTCTACATAAAACCAGTGTCGTCCACCCCATCTATCTACATAAATTCAGTGCCATCCTACGCATCAATCTACATAAAACCAGTGCCATCCTCCCCAACTATCTACATAAAACCAGTGCCGTCCTACCCATCTATCTACATAAAACCAATGCCGTGTTCTCAATCTCTCTACATAAAACCAGTGCCATCCTCCCCATCTCTCTAAATAAAACTAGTGCCGTCCTACGCACCCGTCTACATAAAACCAGTGCCATCCTCCCCATCTAACTGCATAATACCAGTGCAGTCCTCTCCACCTCTCTACATAAAACCAGTGCCATTTTCCTCATCTATCTACATAAGACCAGTGCCATGCTACTGATCCATCAACATAAAACCAGAGTCGTCCTCCCCATCTATCTACATAAAACCAGTGCCCGTTCTCTCCGTCTCTCTACATGAATCCAGTGCCGTCCTCCACATCTCTCTACATAAAACCAGTGCCATCCAACTCATCTATCTACATAAAACCAGTGCCATCCACCCCATCTCTCTATATAAAACCAGTGCCGTCCTCTCTATCTCTCTACATAAAACCAGTGCCGTCCTACCCATCTATCTACATAAAACCATTGTCGTCCACCCATCTATCTACATAAAATCAGTGCCATCCTACTCATCTATCTACATAAAACCAGTGCCATCCTCCCCGTTTATCTACAGAAAACCAGTGCCATCCTACCCATCTATCTACATAAAACCAGTACCGTCCTCCCCAACTATCTACATAAAACTAGTCCTGTCCTGCGCATCTCTCTACATAAAACCAGTGCCACCCGAGCCATCTATATACATAATACCAGTCCCATACTCTCCATCTCTCTCATAAAACCAGTACCGTCCTCCCCATCTGTCTGCATAAAACCAGTGTCGTCCTCCCCATCAATCTAGATAAAACCAGTGCCTTCGTACCCAACGAACTAGGTAAAACCAGTGCCATCCTCCCCATCTAACTACATAATACCAGTGCCGTCCTCTCCATCTCTCTGCATAAAACCAGTGCCATCTTCCTCATCTATCTGCATAAGACCATTGCCGTCCTACCCATCGATCTACATAAAACCAGTGCCCGTTCTCTCCATCTCTCTACATGAATCCAGTGCCGTCCTCCACATCTCTCTACATAAAACCAGTGCCATCCTACTCATCTATCTACATAAAACCAATGCCGTCCTACTGATCCATCAACATAAAACCAGTGCCATCCACCCCATCTATCTAAATAAAACCAGTGCCCTCCTACCCATCTAACTACATAAAACCAGTGCCGCCCTACCCATCTATCTACATAAAACCAGTGCCGTACCACCCATCTATCTACATAAAACCAGTGCCATCCCACCCATCTATCTACATCAAACCAGTGCCACCCTACACATCTATATACATAATACCAGTGCCGTACTCTCCATCTCTCTCATAAAACCAATACCGTCCTCCCCATCTGTCTGCATAAAACCAGTGTCGTCCTCCCCATCTATCTAGATAAAACCAGTGCCGTCATACCAAACGAACTAGATAAAACCAGCGCCATCCTCCCCATCTAACTACATAATACCAGTGCTGTCCTCTCCATCTCTCTACATAAAACCAGTGCCATCTTCCTCATCTATCTACATAAGAACATTGCCGTCCTACCCATCAATATACATAATACCAGTGTCGTACTCTCCATCTCTCTACATGAATCCAGTGCCTTCCTACCCATCTATCTACGTAAAACCAGTGCCGTGTTCTCAATCTCTCTACATAAAACCAGAGCCATCCTCCCCATCTCTCTAAATAAAACCAGTGCCGTCTTACACACCCGTCTACATAAAACCAGTGCCATCCTCCCCATCTAACTACATAAAACTAGTCCTGTCCAGCGCATCTCTCTACATAAAACCAGTGCCACCCTAGCCATCTATATACATAATACCAGTCCCATACTGTCCATCTCTCTCATAAAACCAGTACCGTCCTCCCCATCTGTCTGCATAAAACCAGTGTCGTCCTCCCTATCAATCTAGATAAAACCAGTGCCTTCGTACCCAACGAACTAGATAAAACCAGTGCCATCCTCCCCATCTAACTACATAATACCAGTGCCGCCCTCTCCATCTCTCTGCATAAAACCAGTGCCATCTTCCTCATCTATCTGCATAAGACCATTGCCGTCCTACCCATCGATCTACATAAAACCAGTGCCCGTTCTGTCCATCTCTCTACATGAATCCAGTGCCGTCCTCCACATCTCTCTACATAAAACCAGTGCCATCCTGCTCATCTATCTACATAAAACCAGTGCCGTCCTACTGATCAATCAACAAAAAACCAGTGCCATCCACCCCATCTCTCTAAATAAAACCAGTGCCCTCCTACCCATCTAACTACATAAAACCAGTGCCGTCCTCCGCATCTATCTACATAAAACCAGTGCCACCCTACACATCTATATACATAATATCAGTGCCGTACTCTCCATCTCTCTCATAAAACCAGTACCGCCCCCCCCATCTGTCTGCATAAAACCAGTGTCGTCCTCCCCATCTATCTAGATAAAACAAGTGCCGTCGTACCCAACAAACTAGATATAACCAGCGCCATCCTCCCCATCTAACTACATAATACCAGTGCCGTCCTCTCCATCTCTCTACATAAAACCAGTGCCATCTTCCTCATCTATCTACATAAGAACATTGCCGTCCTACCCATCTATATACATAATACCAGTGCCATACTCTCCATCTCTCTACATGAATCCAGTGCCGTCCTACCCATCTATCTACGTAAAACCAGTGCCGTGTTCTCAATCTCTCTACATAAAACCAGTGCCATCCTCCCCATCTCTCTAAATAAAACCAGTGCCGTCCTAACCATCTAACTACATAATACCAGTGCAGTCCTCTCCACCTCTCTACATAAAACCAGTGCCATTTTCCTCATCTATCTACATAAGACCATTGCCGTCCTACCTATCTATCTACTTAAAACCAGTGCCGTGCTACTGATCCATCAACATAAAACCAGTGCCATCCACCCCATCTCTCTAAATAAAACCAGTGCCGTCCTACCCATCTATCTATATAAAACTAGTGCCATCCTTTCCATCTGTCTACATAATACCAGTGCCGTCCTCCCCATCTAACTACATAAAGCAAGTGCCGTCCTCCCCATCTATCAACATAAAATCAGTGCCATCCTACTCATCTATCTACATAAAACCAGTGCCATCCTCCCCATCTATCTACATAAAACCAGTGCCGTTCTCCCCATCTATCTAAATAAAACCAGTGCCATCCTACCCATCTCTCTACATAAAACCAGTGCCGTCCTCCGCATCTATCTACATAAAACCAGTCCTGTCCTCTGCATCTCTCTACATAAAACCAGTGCCACCCTACCCATCTATATACATAATACCAGTGCCGTACTCTCCATCTCTCTCATAAAACCAGTACCGTCCTCCCCATCTGTCTGCATAAAACCAGTGTCGTCCTCCCCATCAATCTAGATAAAACCAGTGTCGTCGTACCCAACGAACTAGATAAAACCAGTGCCTTCCTCCCCATCTAACTACATAATACCAGTGCCGTCCTCTCTATCTCTCTACATAAAAGCAGTGCCGTCCTACCCATCTATCTACATAAAACCAGTCCTGTCCTCTGCATCTCTCTACATAAAACCAGTGCCATCTTCCTCATCTATCTGCATAAGACCATTGCCGTCCGACCCATCTATCAACATAAAACCAGTGCCGTGCTACTGATCCACCAACATAAAACCAGTGTCGTCCTCCCCATCTATCTACATAAAACCAGTGCCCGTTCTCTCCATCTCTCTACATGAATCCAGTGCCGTACTCCACATCTCTCTACATCAAACCAGTGCCATCCTACTCATCTATCTACATAAAACCAGTGCCGTCCTACTGATCCATCAACATATAACCAGTGCCATCCACCCCATCTCTCTAAATAAAACCAGTGCCCTCCTACCCATCTAACTACATAAAACCAGTGCCGTCCTCCTCATCTATCTACATAAAACCAGTGCCATCCACCCCATCTCTCTAAATAAAACCAGTGCCGTCCTACCCACCCGTCTACATAAAACCAGTGCCATCCTACCCATCTAACTACATAAAACCAGTGCCGTACCTCCCCATCTAACTACATACAACCAGTGTCGTCCTACCCATCTATCTACATAAAACCAGTGCCGTCCTCCCCATCTATCTACATAAAACCAGTCCTGTCCTCTGCATCTCTCTACATAAAATCAGTGCCACCTTACCCATCTATATACATAATACCAGTGCCGTACTCTCCATCTCTCTCATAAAACCAGTACCGTCCTCCCCATCTGTCTGCATAAAACCAGTGTCGTCCTCCCCATCTATCTACGTAAAACCAGTGCCGTATTCTCAATCTCTCTACATAAAACCAGTGCCATCCTCCCCATCTCTCTAAATAAACCCAGTGCCGTCCACCCACCCGTCTACATAAAACCAATGCCATCCTCCCCATCTAACTACATAATACCAGTGCAGTCCTCTCCACCTCTCTACATAAAACCAGTGCCATTTTCCTCATCTATCTACATAAGACCATTGCCGTCCTACCTATCTATCTACTTAAAACCAGTGCCGTGCTACTGATCCATCAACATAAAACCAGTGTCGTCCTCCCCATCTATCTACATAAAACCAGTGCATTCCACCCCATCTCTCTAAATAGAACCAGTGCCCTCCTACCCATCTAACTACATAAAACCAGTGCCGTCCTCCTCATCTATCTACATAAAACCATTGCCGAACTACCCATCTATCTACATAAAACCAGTGCCGTCCCACCCATCTACCTACAAAAAACCAGTGCCACCCTACACATCTTTCTACATAATACCAGTGCCGTACTCTCCATCTCTCTCATAAAACCAGTACCGTCCTCACCATCTGTCTGCATAAAACCAGTGTCGTCCTCCCCATCTATCTAGATAAAACCAGTGCCGTCGTACCCAACGAACTAGATAAAACCAGCGCCATCCTCCCCATCTCACTACATAATGCCAGTGCCGTACTCTCCATCTCTCTACATAAAACCAGTGCCATCCTCCCCATCTCTCTAAATAAAACCAGTGCCGTCGTACCCTCCCGTCTACATAAAACCAGTGCCATCCTACCCATCTAACTACATAAAACCTGTGCCGTCCGCCCCAACTAAGTACATAAAACCAGTGTCATCCTCCCCACCTATCTACATAAAACCAGTGCCGTCCTCCCCATCTATCTATATAAAACTAGTGCCATCCTTTCCATCTCTCTACATAATACCAGTGCCGTCCTCCCCATCTATCTACATCAAACAAGTGCCGTCCTCCCCATCTATCTACATAAAACCAGTGCCATCTTCCTCATCTATCTGCATAAGACCATTGCCGTCCTACCCATCTATCTACATAAAACCAGTGCCGTGCTACTGATCCATCAACATAAAACCAGTGTCGTCCTCCCCATCTATCTACATAAAACCAGTGCCCGTTCTCTCCATCTCTCTACATGAATCCAGTGCCGCCTCCACATCTCCCTACATAAAACCAGTGCAATCCTACTCATCTATCTACATAAAACCAGTGCCGTCCTACCCACCCGTTTACATAAAACCAGTGCCATCCTACCCATCTAATTACATAAAACCTGTGCCGTCTGCCCCAACTAACTACATAAAACGAGTGCCGTCCTCCCCATCTATCTATATAAAACTAGTGCCATCCTTTCAATCTCTCTACATAATACCAGTGCCGTCCTCCCCATCTAACTACATAAAACCCGTGCCGTGCTCCCCATCTATCTACATAAAATCAGTGCCATCCTACTCATCTATCTACATAAAATCAGTGCCATCCTCCCCATATATCTACATAAAACCCGTGCCGTGCTCCCCATCTATCTACATAAAAACAGTGCAGTCCACCCCATCTACCTACATAAAACCAGTGCCCATTCTCTCCATCTCTCTACATGAATCCAGTGCCGTCCTCCACATCTCTCTACATAAAACCTGTGCCATCCTACTCATCTATCTACATAAAACCAGTGCCATCCACCCCATCTCTCTATATAAAACCAGAGCCGTCCTCTCTCTCTCTCTACATAAAATCAGTGCCATCCTACTCATCTATCTACACAAAACCAGTGCCATCCTCCCCATCTATCTACATAAAACCAGTGCCGTCCTCCCCATCTATCTACATAAAACCAGTGCCGTCCTACCCATCTATCTAAGTAAAACCAGTGCCGTGTTCTCAATCTCTCTACATAAAACCAGTGCCATACTCCCCATCTCTCTAAATAAAAACAGTGCCGTCCTCTCTATCTCTCTACATAAAACCAGTGCTGTCCTACCCATCCATCTACATAAAACCAGTGTCGTCCACCCCATCCATCTACATAAATTCAGTGCCATCCTACGCATCAATCTACATAAAACCAGTGCCATCCTCCCCATCTGTCTACATAAAACCAGTGCCGTCCTACCCATCTATCTACATAAAACCAATGCCGTGTTCTTAATCTCTCTACATAAAACCAGTGCCATCCTCCCCATCTCTCTAAATAAAACTAGTGCCGTCCTACGCACCCGTCTACATAAAACCAGTGCCATCCTCCCCATCTAACTGCATAATACCAGTGCAGTCCTCTCCACCTCTCGACATAAAACCAGTGCATTTTCCTCATCTATCTACATAAGACCAGTGCCATGCTACTGATCCATCAACATAAAACCAGAGTCGTCCTCCCCATCTATCTACATAAAACCAGTGCCCGTTCTCTCCGTCTCTATACATGAATCCAGTGCCGTCCTCCACATCTCTCTACATAAAACCAGTGCCATCCTACTCATCTATCTACATAAAACCAGTGCCATCCACCCCATCTCTCTATATAAAACCAGTGCCGTCCTCTCTATCTCTCTACATAAAACCAGTGCCATCCTACTCATCTATCTACATAAAACCAGTGCCATCCTCCCCGTTTATCTACAGAAAACCAGTGCCATCCTACCCATCTATCTACATAAAACCAGTACCGTCCTCCCCAACTATCTACATAAAACTAGTCCTGTCCTGCGCATCTCTCTACATAAAACCAGTGCCACCCTAGCCATCTATATACATAATACCAGTCCCATACTCTCCATCTCTCTCATAAAACCAGTACCGTCCTCCCCATCTGTCTGCATAAAACCAGTGCCTTCGTACCCAACGAACTAGATAAAACCAGTGCCATCCTCCCCATCTAACTACATAATACCAGTGCCGTCCTCTCCATCTCTCTGCATAAAACCAGTGCCATCTTCCTCATCTATCTGCATAAGACCATTGCCGTCCTACCCATCGATCTACATAAAACCAGTGCCCGTTCTCTCCATCTCTCTACATGAATCCAGTGCCGTCCTCCACATCTCTCTACATAAAACCAGTGCCATCCTACTCATCTATCTACATAAAACCAATGCCGTCCTACTGATCCATCAACATAAAACCAGTGCCATCCACCCCATCTATCTAAATAAAACCAGTGCCCTCCTACCCATCTAACTACATAAAACCAGTGCCGCCCTACCCATCTATCTACATAAAACCAGTGCCGTACCACCCATCTATCTACATAAAACCAGTGCCATCGCACCCATCTATCTACATAAAACCAGTGCCACCCTACACATCTATATACATAATACCAGTGCCGTACTCTCCATCTCTCTCATAAAACCAGTGCCGTCATACCAAACGAACTAGATAAAACCAGCGCCATCCTTTCCATCTAACTACATAATACCAGTGCTGTCCTCTCCATCTCTCTACATAAAACCAGTGCCATCTTCCTCATCTATCTTCATAAGACCATTGCCGTCCTACCCATCAATATACATAATACCAGTGCCGTACTCTCCATCTCTCTACATGAATCCAGTGCCTTCCTACCCATCTATCTACGTAAAACCAGTGCCGTGTTCTCAATCTCTCTACATAAAACCAGTGCCATCCTCCCCATCTCTCTAAATAAAACCAGTGCCGTCTTACACACCCGTCTACATAAAACCAGTGCCATCCTCCCCATCTAACTACATAAAACTAGTCCTGTCCTGCGCATCTGTCTACATAAAACCAGTGCCACCCTAGCCATCTATATACATAATACCAGTCCCATACTCTCCATCTCTCTCATAAAACCAGTACCGTCCTCCCCATCTGTCTGCATAAAACCAGTGTCATCCTCCCTATCAATCTAGATAAAACCAGTGCCTTCGTACCCAACGAACTAGATAAAACCAGTGCCATCCTCCCCATCTAACTACATAATACCAGTGCCGCCCTCTCCATCTCTCTGCATAAAACCAGTGCCATCTTCCTCATCTATCTGCATAAGACCATTGCCGTCCTACCCATCGATCTACATAAAACCAGTGCCCGTTCTCTCCATCTCTCTACATGAATCCAGTGCCGTCCTCCACATCTCTCTACATAAAACCAGTGCCATCCTGCTCATCTATCTACATAAAACCAGTGCCGTCCTACTGATCAATCAACATAAAACCAGTGCCATCCACCCCATCTCTCTAAATAAAACCAGTGCCGTCCTACCCATCTATCTATATAAAACTAGTGCCATCCTTTCCATCTGTCTACATAATACCAGTGCCGTCCTCCCCATCTAACTACATAAAGCAAGTGCCGTCCTCCCCATCTATCTACATAAAATCAGTGCCATCCCACTCATCTATCTACATAAAACCAGTGCCATCCTCCCCATCTATCTACCTAAAACCAGTGCCGTCCTCCCCATCTATCTAAATAAAACCAGTGCCATCCTACCCATCTATCTACATAAAACCAGTGCCGTCCTCCGCATCTATCTACATAAAACCAGTCCTGTCCTCTGCATCTCTCTACATAAAACCAGTGCCACCCTACCCATCTATATACATAATACCAGTGCCGTACTCTCCATCTCTCTCATAAAACCAGTACCGTCCTCCCCATCTGTCTGCATAAAACCAGTGTCGTCCTCCCCCATCAATCTAGATAAAACCAGTGTCGTCGTACCCAACGAACTAGATAAAACCAGTGCCTTCCTCCCCATCTAACTACATAATACCAGTGCCGTCCTCTCTATCTCTCTACATAAAAGCAGTGCCGTCCTACCCATCTATCTACATAAAACCAGTCCTGTCCTCTGCATCTCTCTACATAAAACCAGTGCTACCCTACCCATCTATATACATAATACCAGTGCCGTACTCTCCATCTCTCTCATAAAACCAGTACCGTCCTCCCCATCTGTCTGCATAAAACCAGAGTCGTCCTCCCCATCAATCTAGATGAAACCAGTGCCGTCGTACCCAACGAACCAGATAAAACCAGTGCCATCCTCCCCATCTAACTACATAATAGCAGTGCCGTCCTCTCCATCTCTCTACATAAAACCAGTGCCATCTTCCTCATCTATCTGCATAAGACCATTGCCGTCCTACCCATCTATCTACATAATACCAGTGCCGTCCTCTCCATCTCTCTGCATAAAACCAGTGCCATCTTCCTCATCTATCTGCATAAGACCATTGCCGTCCGACCCATCTATCAACATAAAACCAGTGCCGTGCTACTGATCCACCAACATAAAACCAGTGACGTCCTCCCCATCTATCTACATAAAACCAGTGCCCGTTCTCTCCATCTCTCTACATGAATCCAGTGCCGTACTCCACATCTCTCTACATCAAACCAGTGCCATCCTACTCATCTATCTACATAAAACCAGTGCCGTCCAACTGATCCATCAACATATAACCAGTGCCATCCACCCCATCTCTCTAAATAAAACCAGTGCCCTCCTACCCATCTAACTACATAAAACCAGTGCCGTCCTCCTCATCTATCTACATAAAACCAGTACCATCCACCCCATCTCTCTAAATAAAACCAGTGCCGTCCTACCCACCCGTCTACATAAAACCAGTGCCATCCTACCCATCTAACTACATAAAACCAGTGCCGTCCTCTCCATCTCTCTGCATAAAACCAGTGCCATCTTCCTCATCTATCTGCATAAGACCATTGCCGTCCTACCCATCGATCTACATAAAACCAGTGCCCGTTCTCTCCATCTCTCTACATGAATCCAGTGCCGTCCTCCACATCTCTCTACATAAAACCAGTGCCATCCTACTCATCTATCTACATAAAACCAATGCCGTCCTACTGATCCATCAACATAAAACCAGTGCCATCCACCCCATCTATCTAAATAAAACCAGTGCCCTCCTACCCATCTAACTACATAAAACCAGTGCCGCCCCTAC